>NC_038245.2:2689878-2767202 GCF_000004515.6 Glycine max
GTCCCTTTGGAGTCATAGGCGCCTATGTAGCGCTCAAATAATAAAATATCTTTCAATACTTTAGTGGCTTTTTAGAAATTTAAAAAAGTAATTATAGTAATCACTATGCATAAATAAATTTATTATAACAACTGATATAATTATAATCCTTAAATTGTAAGGTAAATGTTCTTTTTTCCTAGATTGCTTTATTTTTCTATTCCACATTCTATTGTTTTTTTTTTTTTGAAAATGAACATGAATGCAAAGTTCTCCAATTATAATTAGTTTTTGGATTTTGCACTATTTTCTATTTCATAAAAATCTTTTATGCTAGGTTTTTGCAGTATCTCCCATGGTTCCTCAATTTCTCTCTTGCATTAGCACAAAGTTACAACCTTAGCATAATCTTAGGTCTAAGTAAATAACACACAGTTTTAACCTTAGCATAATCTCAGGTCTGAGTAAATAAATTTCTGATAATTTTGATTGTAAAAAATTTCTTGATTTGTGTTATCTTCTCCCATTTTCTTCCTTTCTTTCTCTTCTTTTAATTGTGTTTGTAAAAAATGTTGCATTACTTACAATTTAGTTGAGTTTCTTTTTTTTTATTTGTTACAATTGTTAGGTTTGGTTTGTGATTTATAAATTAGTTTAGTTTGTGTTTTATAAACATCAATTTGTGTGTTTTTTATTATTGATTTTATCTATGTTTTGATCATTTTTTTCAAATAATCCCATACAATATTATTTCTATTTCTTATATACCATAAAATGGCTTATATTTTTTCTAAAATTTTGCTCCATTTTAAAAGTATTAGTGTCATTTATTCAATAGCTAAGCGGTCATGATTTTTGTTGGAGGAAGAATTCAAGAATTTCATACTAACAAACATTTTTTGTTACATTTTACTTCTAATATAATATTGAATTATTTTTATATTTATTTTTTATTAGATATTTGGGACATGATATTTATTTCAACAATTTATATATTTTTACAACTATTTGTAACAACAATAATAGTTTTACAGTAATGTAATCTTACTTTATTAAATTAAATTAATTTCTTAATGTTTTACTTATTGTATATCAAAACAAATAATTCAATACAAAAAATTAAATATTTTTTTTCATTATAAAACTATATTATTTAATACAAAATCAATAAATAATTACACAAACAAACTTGATCCCATGTGCACATGGGTCAAAAACTAGTAATCATAAAAAGAAAAGAAAAACCCAATTGGCTTGCTATAAAGTTTAAATGCAATTTAAAGTGATCATTTTTTTATTTAGTCTTATTTTATTTCTTTTAAGAAAGTATTAAATATATTGTAAAATATATAATAGACGTATTAATATATGATTGATTTAAGTTGGATTTCTTTATGAAATGTCTCGAGTTTGAGCCTTAAAGAAAAAAAATATGATTAAAAATAAAGACCTTATTACTAAAAATGATTAACCAACTTTTTTATCGAATTTTAATTATCAACTTTTTTATATAATTTAGTAGTCACCAACTTTAGTTACGAATACTCATAACTAATGTTATGACACTAAAAAAAATTAAAATTTGAAATATCTCATTCATAAGTTATCCTATAGCTAATAGTAATATTTTTTTTATTTGTAGAAATCATGTACTAAAAAATTTATAATAACTCATTTATCATTCTCAATTAATTGAATTAAACTTCCTTTTATTACTATATACTAGTATTTTTTTCTCTTGCTTATAATATTATTTTTTTTTTATCTAAACAAAATACCATATGTATGATGTATCTATAGGTAATATTATATCACGCGCGACGAAATTGTTTATAAACGTGCCCTTATCCTTTCTGACAATTTCCGGGTTCTAACAACAAGATTTTAATGTGGTACATGGCCCAAAGAAACTTAGACAAAACAATTGTGGGCTTTCCTATTCCCATCTCTTTTTTCCACTTTTACCACACCATTACTTGTTTGGTTTTTATGATTTTCATAATACTCTTGATGAAAACACGATTCCATCCATCAAAATACACAATAGAAGCAAGAGGGACGTAAAAACAAAATACGCAAGAAAAACTTGATTTTGTTTTTTATTTTAATCACCAAAATCATCATGTTTTCATTGTATATTAGATTTGCACCTCTTAACACAATAAAAATGTGTTTTCTTTAATCAAAATATATAATAAAATCATATTTTTGTTATGTATATTTCAAAAATACATAATGAAAATTGTTTTTGTTGTGTATTTTGTAATCATACACAACAAAAACACAATTTAGTTATGTGTTTTTGAATTACATGTCTGCTTTAAAATTCTATTTATTTTTATTGACAGGAGTTCGTCGTAATGATTAATTGACACTTCAGCGAAGAACATAATGCTTCACTGATACATGAACAATGCATGCGTATGAATCAATGTGATTTAGACCATTGATTTAGTCGGTGCAATTTTGACTGTTTCTTTTACTGATGCACAAGACAAATATTTTAATGATGCACTGACACACATGAACAATATATGCATTGGAATTGGTACAATCTACCTTGTTTTCTAAGCCTAAAGATAGTAAGAAATAGAATTAAAGAAATTGACTTCTGCCTTGTTTTTGGATCATACAATAATTCAATTTTATGAGAGAAAATAGAAATAAGGAAAAACCTTTTTGATTAAACGCTATTAACCCATAAATTTAAGTATAGTGAGAAGTAGCATAAATGAAAATGATTTTTTTTTTTGTCTTGTTTGCATCACATACCCAATTCGGTTTGCACAAGGGAAAAGGGAAATGATGTTTTAGTTTTGATATCATAAAATGTTTCAAACTCTAAGTTCAAGTTGAAGCTAAAGTTTAATTTAAAAGTGAAGTGAGTTGTCTTCTTAAGTAAGTATATAGTTGAACAACGATAATATTCTAGCAAGATCAAATTTACCTAAATAGCCTGTTGAACCAAGCCTCCTTGTTAATAAAAATGAAATTTTTAGTGTGTTATAGGTATTTGAGGCTTGAGGCCTCTCAGGAAAAAAGGTGAGTTTTTACCCAAAATGATTCTTGAAGCCTTAATCCAATAAATAAACATGTTTTTAGATGATAAAGAAAAATTAAAATGAGGTGTTTTGCATAAGACTCGCGACCTTTTTGGAAAAACACTATTTTTATTTTATCAAGTAGACAAGTATTCTTTAAATTGACTTAAATTTTTTATAGGAATAAATTGACTTAAATTAAAAATTGCTAACAATTCATTTGGCTTTAGCTCAATCTAATTTAATAAAAAAAAAACTATATGGAGCTTTCTTGTAATTTTTCAATTAGTGTTTAAGTTTTAATAATATGCATATATAAAACTTGTTTTGGGTTCATGATTGAATACATTAACATGTTTCAAATAAATGGGCCCAAAAGACCCAAAGGCAGTTTAAAATAAAATGGACCAGATTAAGAGAACTAATTTTTTTCCTAACCTAATAATTCAGTTTTAAAATAAGATGGAAACTAATTTTGTAAACTTAATTAATTGAGGATTAGCATATAATCCCTTTCCAAGAATAAAATTCTTTATTAGTTAAAATAAAAAAAATTAAGTATCCAATTTCCTTGTTAATAATTTGCAAATATTTTTAGACTTACTTGAATTATAAAATTGGATACTTAAATTGCTTTATTTGTAAACATGCATGTATAATACTGTTACATGCACTGTATTATGTTGTAATATTGAGTTCAGTCTCTAAAATAGAAATAAAATTATAGCATGAATTGGAACTTAGGGAGTAAAAGATTCAAAGCAAGCGGAGCGTGCATCGAAAATTTAGGCTTGACTGTGAAAAATGGATGACTCAAGTTTGACTTATTTATTTAAATGAGTCTTACAAAAAAAGTTTAGGCTTGACTTATTTTTTTTTTAAGAAAATCTAAAACTTTAGCTTGTCTTATTTAACTTATTTATAACTTAGTTATTTTTTTATTTTTATAGAAAATTTTCTTAAATAATTTTTTAAATTTATCAATCTAGTATTTAATGAAATATTTAATATTGTATAATAATCTACAAATAGAAATTTGTGCTAAACATGTAGTATGATAATGTGAAATCTATGTAATTATATATGTAGGAATTATGATCTACTATGAGAATGTATTTCTTATGTGAAAATAATTAATTTCAACCGTTAATATAAAATGAAAGGCTTTAATTTAAATACTTTAGGATGTGTGTGTGTGATTTGATTAATTTTTACATGACAAATAATTATACTTTTTTATATAAAAAATTAATAATGTATTATATAAAAATTGATTAATGCCACCATATGATTTCATATTATTTTAAATCATGTAATAATTTATCTGCAGAAAGAGAGGAATAAAAATAAATATTTTTTTAAAAAAAATGCATGCATGTGATGAGTGATATATATATATATATATATATATATATATATATATATATAACAAAAAAGAAAAAAAATATAAATATATAAAAATAAAAATAAATATAAAATTATAATAACCCTTTCATAAAATAAAATAGCATTCTCACACATGGGATTGTTGTCGAGAATATTTTTTATCATAACTTAGAATTAGAACCAAACGCCACTTAATAACAACAACCTGGATACAAAGAAACTCAAACACAGATTTCATTGTCAAAAGCAATACCGGTACATTAATAGCACCCAAATGATGCACATGTACTTCATCATCAATAACTTTCTTTTTAAGTTTTCCTTATAAAGTTAATTTGCAGAGTCCAAAATTTGTTGGCACATTTTGGAAAAGCACACAGCACCTCACAAACTAGGACACCACCCCAAAAAAAAAGCTATGTATTAATTTGTAAGAAGTCTAATACGATTATTTAATCATAACTATAATATAACATTATATTTTATACTATTACTGCAAAAACATTAAAGTGTTATTATTAGTCTAGTTGCTCCTGAAAAGGTCAATGCGGTGTTCTCCAAGCCTCATAGAATAGGTGACTTTCTTGTATTCAGCCCAAGTAAATGGCTTGAAGAGAAGAGAGGGCCTCTCGGGTGTAACCATAACTGGGGGAGCAACAATGCATGCATCAAGTGGTGGACCACCAAAATATGCAACCGACATTCTAGACTTGTGTGAGTTGGTCATGGCCCTGTGTCTCACGCTCACAAATCTCCCATTTGTCATAACCTTCATTTGGAGGACAACAATAATTAATAAAATCAATATCACTTCCATTTCTGTACCATCTCTTGCACACATTATTGAAAGCTAATTCGTCACCAAGCTTAATTGTCCAACCTGGCTTATTTCTCAAATTCTCCTCTATTGATTTTCTTTTCCATTCAATTCTTGATGTGTTTGTACATAACATGTTGGTTTGTCTTTGTAACATGTCATATGTCTATCTATGTTTTTCTTTTTCTTTTTTCTTTTAAATAAACAAAGTTTGTCTCTAGAAAAAGTGAGATATCCAGATCTTACACCTAAACATGTATTACTTTTTCATATATATTTTTTCTTAAAGACAATCATATATAAAATAAGTTTAAACATTAAATATGAACATTTCTGTAAATTATATTCGAACTTTAGTTCATCACCTTATATGTAGGAATGAATCTAGCTTATGTGCTATAGGGACTATTGTTCCCTCTAAATTTTTAATTTTTCTTGATATAATATACATATAGTTATAATTTGAAAATGTAATTAAAATATAATAATGTATAATATAAATATTGCTCCCACAACTTAACATTTCTACTAATTTCTTCTTTTCGCTAGACTCAAACCCATGTTGGTGTGTCATTTACTGTTACATTTTTTTTTGTTAGTATACATCTATGCAAAAATCTGTATTTCTGTTGGTTCTCAAAAGCCTACCTACCACAACCCCAGTACAATATTTATTTGGTGGTTCTGGATGGATCTTAAGATAGATAAATCTTCTAAGATATATATTGAGTCCAAGAATTGCAGTCACCTTGTAGTGATTGTTATTCTTCCCATGTCATTTCACTTTTCACATCAACTTGAACATTAATAAGTGCTTGTTTATACGAGTGTTATCAAAATTAATTTGAAATAAAATTGATTTGTAAGTAATATGATTATATATTTTTATTATAAAATTGTTTTATGAGTAAAATTTAATATAAGTTTTTTCCTTTAACGTAAAAATTATTTAAAATTATTTTAATACCAAATCAAATGTAAAATCAATTTTAAATTTTTTTATAACGTAAAATCAAATTTGAAAAAATATATATAAAATTAATTCTCTATCGTCAAACAGACTCAAGCAAACACAGCCCTAGCCCCCCCTCCCTCCCTTACCCTGATGCACTGTTGTGTTGTGCTCAGAAAATGAAACCAGGTTGTGGGGCTGGAAAAATAAAAAAGAGAAAATGGATGTGAAGGATACATAAGAACATATATATATATATATATATATACCTGTAAGAGATCACCCACATTAACACAGAAAGCTGAGGGGTCAGGGGCAACTGGGTTCCACACACCATCTTGAAGAGAGATTTGGAGGCCACCCACGTCGTTGGATCTGAGGATGGTAAGAATCTGAGGGTCAGAATGCTCCCCAAAGCCAATTACCTTGGTGTGGTTGTGGTTGTCCTTGCAATCTTTGTTGTTAAGTATAATAGGTGGGTAGTGATTGAACCTAAGGACTGAGTCACTATCAACCTCCCTGATCAACCTGCTGAAAAACCATGTATCCGGGACCCCCAGACCCTCTGCCATTAGCTCCAAAATCTCACATGCCAGCTCCCTCACACCCTCTGTGTATGCACTCACACTAGAGCTGTCATGTACAATTACCACAGTCACACACCTCTCAGCCTATAACAGCTATATGTTTTTGCTATTTTTGCATATAATTATAAATGCTATGCTCCCAGAAGCACAAGGATTCACATAATATCATAATAGCAATTAAAGAAGCTTTTACACAAGGAGAATAAATGCAAATATTAGCTTTTACACCAAAAAAAAAGAAGAGGCTAGTGAGCATCATCATGCAGATTTAGCTAAGTTGGTTAAACATGTAAATAAGTTATTGTAAGATTGTTGATATCTTTTGAATAAGAAAAAATAAGTTAGTTAGCATGCACAACATGAATTAACGGATGCGAAACCGATTTAGCTTAACAAATAATCTCGAATTTTAATTCTGGATGTAATTTAGAGTCAGTGTTGACATGACATGACGATAGAGAATTTAGAGTCAGTGTTGACTCAAGCAAAAAAAGAATTATTTTTCCAATTCACATCTAGTTAGTAAGCCCAACATGAAAACTGACATGAAATTAATTCAGTTTAACCGATAACATTAAATTTTAAGACTTGAGTATAATATATTAATTACTTAGAAAAAAAACTTTACAACTTGTATAGCGTAAATTATCTTATCTTGCTATAAAATAATTATCTTTAAAAAGTCTACTTCACTAATCCAAAGCTAGGTAAACAGTGAAGTGAAGATGGCAAGGGTAGAAGTAGCAGAGTAGGTATTAATCTGCACCATGAAGGTCCGCATGGGTCTGGTTGACCGGACACAACACTGACACCATATGCTTTTATATTTAATTTCTGAATTTGATGTTTTGGTAAGAAAAATAATTATTAACGAACTTGTTCATAACAATTTGAGAATTTCATTTTCAACTCATTAAAGTTCACCTTTTGGTTTTGATTTGATTGGACGTTGTAGATTTATTTGAGATACATATGAGTGTCAATCTGAAACCCCAATGTTTTTTTATCCGGCAGAACTTTTTCTGACCTTTCCTATTTGATTTCTTCCTTTTTTCCCAAATTAATCATAACATGAGTAAAATAATCACAACCACGCACCACTGATGATCAGTGTTGACATGACAAAGACAGGAATGTCATTAGAGTAGAAAGAGGTAAAGTGAGTATCTGACATACAATCCCACCTCCTAGGAGTACCAACCCTTTTCCATAGTCCCATACTCCCATGTGCAACATGAAAGACTTCAAATCTCACGTGCATTCCCAATTATTTTTTTATGAAAAGAAAAAATACAACATAAAATAATGATATAATAAAAATCTAACAGTAAAAATAAATCATAAAAATGTTATAAAAATTATGTAAAAATAATATAAACCTTTTTTTATAATACCTTTGTTTTTCTCCTTCTATGCCTTGCAACTAGCAAGTGAGAGAACGGGAGATAAATAAAAACATTAAATGAGTTTTAGATTTTTTAATTTGATATGAAAAAGTCAACTTTCCATATTTATTTTTATGTGGAAATTAAAGTGGACATTAAAGAAAATTTTGAACTTCCAGAAAAGAAAAAAAAATCTCATTCGCATTATCGTAATCCATATTTATTTTCGGTAATTCAAATTTTTTCTTCTGTTTTCTTTTCCTTTATTTTTCTCATCTAAATCGCTAGTTTCTTTCTTCTTTTTTCCCCCACCTTTATCAAACCAATCATAACATTCTTGAACCAATGGTTTTGTTTAAGTCGCAAGGACCGAATCTTCTCATAGCATTGATCTTCAGACAACGAAGTCATATGTGTTGTCTGTTTTATACAGTACGACACTTCAAAGCATGCCAATAAGTATGGATTTTATTGCATTATGAGTTTCATATTAATTACACATTTTACAATAAGTTTTTCTTTTACAGGGAAGTCATGGTATATTTTATTAAGTAATTTAAATTACTTCAAAAAATTTACTGAGTTACATATATATATATATATATATATATATATATATATATATATATATATATATATATATATATATATATATATATATATATATATATATATATATATATATATATATATATATATATATATATATATATATATTTATATATTTATATTCTTAATACAATAAAAGTTTTCTGTTCTAATAATTAAAGAGTTATCGTATGTCTATTGACATATTAGACAAGTCCTTTAAAATGTATAAATATATACTCCCTATATATCATTAATTATTATGATAAAATATATTTATTTAATTAAATTATAATTATTAAATGAATTAGAGAATACTTCATACGTTTATTTTCTCTTACCACTTAATTTAATAATATACTTTTTTCATTAAATAATATATGTAATCTAATTAATACAATAGTTTAATGTTTGTACAATAACATTATAAAATCGGCTGACATTATTATCCGATCACAAATTATTGTTTGAACTATTTAAACATAATTATTTTAAAACTTAACAAATTCATTTGTGATTGTATAAATATTACACTGTTAGTATATAATTTTTTTCTCTTAATACAATCCCTCTTTCTTTTCATTTTTTTTTGTGCTTATTTTCATAAAAAAAAACCAATCTTTTTATAACAGAGAAAATTAACAACCTAAAAATACTTGTGTTAAGAAAAAATAATGAAGTAAAAAAATAACTTTTTAATCATAACAAATTACATTCACACCTCCTAAACTTTATTTTTTGAATTGCACACAATACTACTCTTTTTTTCCTATTCCAATATAACCTCTTTAATGTTAAGAAATATGATACTGATACCCCTTATATGTTACAGTGCTAATCCCCTTAATCTTAGAAAATTTTATACTGATATGTTACGGTGCTAAACCCCTTAATGTTAGAAAATATTATAATAATACTCCTAGAAGAGATGTTGTTATTAACTTTAAAGAAGTACTACGTGTATTCTAAAAAATCTCATGAGATGTTAATTTAATTTACTCATTTAATTAATATTAATATATTTTAAATTATTTATTCATTTTTTATTGTCCTATTCACTTTTGTCCAAATAAGTAGAAAGGAATTCCTCTAGCTCTTTTTATCTTATTTCTATATATTCATCCAAACAAAACAAGATTTTTGCATAAAACAATCTTTATTAGCTTATGGTCTCACTACACCCCACTTCATTTGTTATTTGGAAAAATCACATTCACACCTATTTATTGATAACTTGCTGTTGGTTTGTGAATGATTAATCTTTGCTAAAAACTTATCTGACATCTTTTAGTAAAATATGTCTTTTTAATCGCATGTTTTTATCTACAAAGTTAAAATTTTAAATCTTACTTAAAAAAAAATCAAAACACACTTCCACTCAAGCCAACTTGTTGGTCACACCAATTTAACGTTTAATGAAATTCTATTCAATGTTTTTTATTTTACCAAAATATTTTCAACTTATAATTTAACACAATGTCGTATATTTTTCATTCTTAACATAGCTCTCTTTTAATTATTTATGCAGTTATATATATATATATATATATATATATATATATATATATTCAAAAAGTTAAAATAATGTAAAAAAAAAATAAAAATTTCATCGATCCATACCATTTTTCAGTTAGAGTTCGAAATAGAGCGAGGGACAAGCTCAAATTGTATAATTTCTCTTGTAGCATAATGCAGATGCAAGGACCACTAGCAACGTGCTGGTCTATAAAGAATGGTTGGCACAGTGCCATCACTCACAGAGGGAATAACGTTGAAACCATATTCTCTCTCCGTTCTTTGTTGGTCAGATACAACTCATAGGGAGGTACGTAATTTCAAGCCAGGAAAATAATAAATCGTACACTTCATTTTGCATGGAAAGAATAAAGAGATAAATAAATAAATAATAGTTATAAAAATAATAAATGCAATGAGTTATGTAATAAAAAGTAAAAAAATATGTCACTGAATCTTTAAATCAGGAGTTATAAGTAATGAGGTGGTCACTACTTAAGCTGGCTAGAACTTACTAGCTAGCCTGGTCTATATATCAACAACAAATATCCTACGAATAAGAATTTATATGGTCACTCTGGTGCTTCCCGTGCAATTTTTTCATACTTCTTGTGTGATATTAATTTTATATTATTGTCTAAATTATTTTAATGTTGTTATAATTAAGGTGAAATACATATATATTTCAGAATACGATATATTTTTTTACTTCCTAAAGCATCTTGCATGTTTATACATGAATAATGATCATATGCAAAAAAATATTTATAAAAATAAACTAGAATTTAATAATTTGTAATAAAATATTAAAGTATTATATCATTGTTTAATACATAAAATGCTACCCCACTTGTAAAAAAATATTTATAATATTGTTGTTGTTGTTGCTGAATAATGGTAATTACATATAAATCTCCCTTGGCAAATAATTCCAATCCAAAAATGGGGGACAGAAAAATTTAGTGCGTGAAATGTAAAGTAACCTAGGCGAAATCATAGCCCCACATCTTATTTTATTGCGAGGATTATGTAAAGAAAGACGTGTGTATCCATCGTTAATTATTCGTATCCTACTTATTCATGAGTCACCACCTTGTCATCCCCCAACTGTTACTTTTCTTATGCAGCAGTTCTTGTCCATCGTTTGGCCACACCATCACAAAAAGTGCCATGTAGCCAAAAAAATAAAACAAAAACCCAACACCACATCTACTCCCTCTTTATCACAATTCTTTTAAGGTTGAGAATTCGTCTCTTGAATTGAAGGAGAGGTGATGATATAGCAAATCAAACATGCAACAAAATCTATTTGAATATTTTTTTTTCTATAAATAATTTACATAAGAAGATAAAGAGAATTGATTTTATTTCATAAATTAAAATTAACCCATAGCTTAACAGTCTCTAAAAATTAAGATATATAAGTTGTTTTATTTTATATTTATAGAAAGTTTATAACAAGTATCATTTCTATCAAGTCAGTTAAATCCTTAATATTTAATTCTCTTGCAAGAGTTTATGTCTATAGAGAAGATTAAAAAATGTAAAAAGTATTGGACAATGACAGGAATGTACGTAGAAAATGAGTGCACGTACCTGAATTTTGATGGCATATTGGAGATGTTTTTGAAGTGAGAAATAGAGGGAGGAGTAGCACTGAGGAGAAGGTACTCGACCTCTCCCATGTCTCCATTGAAGCCTATGTTCTTGCAGCCATAGAGGGCAAGTTGTTTCTTTTGAGCCATTGGTTTGGCAAAGAAATCAAAAGCTGTTTCTTCCATTTCAGCTATGGTGTCACGAGGAATGCCATGGTTAATCACGTTGAAGAAACCATATTCCTCACACGCCTTCACAATGAGTTTTGTCACCATTGATCTTTCCGCGGTTAGGTCTACCACGGGAAGGTCAATGGGTAAAATCTTTTCGCTTCGAGTGGAAATTGGGAAAGGTGCTACCATATCTGCTTCTATAGGGAAATACAAAAGAGTGAATGAATAGAGCACAAGGAGTTGAAAGAAGACAATTAAGGTGGTTATTGAGTTGGTAAATGGTGGGTTATTGTATGAGAAAGGAGGTAGAGAGAATGAGAAAGATGATGAAGGGAAGGAAGGTGGGGAATTCTAACAACTATATGGGGGTATTTATAAGGAAGAAAAAGTATCATGTGAAAGATGAGCGTGTGAGAGAAGTGCATTTTAGTTGTATAAATAGTAAAACGAAATTAAAATTAATCTTTATTAATTATCTATATAATTATATTGTTTTATTAGATATGCACCCTTATAAATTAAGAAACAATAGAGTTATAATTTTATGAACATGCAGTTGAACACTTTTTATAATTTATATTTTTATCTTAACTTTTATTACGTTTCTTATTTTATTTTTTTAATTGTAAAAAAAATGGAGAAATGTTTTTTTTTTCAAAACATGAGAGAGAATCTACATGAAAGAAGAGATTAGGATTAAAATATAAAATACAGTGATAAGGATGTTATTATTATAATTAACAATAATATCATTATATTAAAAAACCTTTATTCTTGTTTATAGTTTTTTAATAAAAAAATAAAGCTTCACAAAATTATCTAAAATATAATATTTTTAAGAGTGAATTCAATTTTCATTTATTTTGGTGCTACAACATTAGTTTACTAAAAGAATGTTATTAATTTTTTTCTTAAAATGTGTATTTGAAAGAAATAGTCTTTTTTTAAAAAAATTCCAAAGAGGTTTTTTTTAACAGGTTAATCTTTAATTTACAAGTTTAGAATGATTTAAATATTTAAGAAAGTAGTTTATTAATAAAATATATAAGAAATTAGTTGAATAATAAAATATTTTTTAAAAAATAATTGTTTGAAGAATTAATTTAATGAATTTTCTTAAAACTTCAATATCATTACATACAGGATAGAGGTTGGTAAACGGGCCAAGGTCCATGAACTGGCCTGTAGGGCCTGCGGTCCGCGCAGGTTACAAATCAATTTTTTTAAACGGTCCATGGTTATGTCATATTTTTGGGTCCGTCTTGCTTAATCCGTGGACTATGCGGGTTTGGCCCGCGGGGTCCGCGGGTTGCCCGCATTAGGTTTGATTTGTGTGACCCACCTTGATCCAATTATATTAAGTTTGATTTTCTTTTTTTCACTTTAAACTTTTCTTTTAAAATAATAGATCCAAATCGATCAAAATATTTAGAGTTGTTTGGTTTGACTTTAAATACAGCTTATATTGAGACTTCAAGTGTTGAAACTTGCAAGTGTTGAGTATGCCAGTGTTACTTTCGGCTAGGTACATTGTTGTTGTTTGTTTCACCTTTTTTTCATATTTATTTTTTCTGTCATGTTTATAATATTAATGGATCATATTATTTTTATTTATGTTAGCAAATTAGGTTGCAGCAAAATTTATTGTAAGAAATTAGTTTATAGAAAATAGTTGTGATTCAAACTATTATAATAAATCTGGTTAAAGAATATTTTGTTTTAATTTATATTAGTCTATTTTAAAATATTATGTTGATGATATTAAATGAATCAATTTTACTACTTCCAGACATTTAATAATATTGTATTAATTGTATCTAATATTTGGATGAATTATGTCCTAAATTTAACCAAAATCGACCAAAATTGGCCCATAAACACCCCTAACGTAAGTTGTTAATTACCATGTATTTACTATGACAAACACCTTTACAAACATTGTTGCAATAAAATTCATTTAAAAAATATAAAGCATATGAATTGTCGTCCTATATTAATAACATTAATAAAACTAATTTATTTCCATCAAAATTTCAAGAATTATTTGATAAAAAATGTAAATTTATGAAAATTATGTTCGATACTTTTTCAAGAATTAAATGATTAAAAAATTAAACTTAATTAATTATAATATATGTATTTTCTCAATAAACTTTATAACTCTATTAAAATTATTTAATTATTGACAAATTATTCTAGTAAAATATTTTTAAATCATCTTGTTTTGTTTTTTTTATAGAACCATCTTGTTACTTGCTACTAGAAATTAAATATTAACGTGACATTTTATTGCAGTGTGCCACATTACTACCGCCCTATCACGTCAACATTTCGATTAATTAAATATCATAAGTTAAGTTTATAAGTAAATTAAAATTGCACAATAAAAAAAAATGTAAGGGAATCAAATTTAGGGAGAAAAATGGAGGGTCAAATTGATGAAATGAAGTGAATACAATATAAAATAACAAGTGTTTTAAGATGTGAATATATAATTCTTCTAGATATCGCTCCCATTGACACATTTCTTCCGTTGATGCGAATTCATTTTATTTTGTGCCTACAAAGTATAGGGCTACTTTATCCCACCACAACTTAAATAGTCGAGTTGCCGTTCCCACAAGTTTGACATTTGAGGTCCAAGTTTTGGTGGTTATTGCCACCCATATACACCAAGGCCAGTATTACAATCCCACACGTCCCTCTCAAACAGTAGTGAGTACTCACATCTCTTTAAAGTACCATTTCAAAATTGAAATCCACACACCTCCATCCCCCAGCTGAAAAAACCCTTCAAGTGTTGGTTACACTTCATTTTCTTCCTTACCCATTTTGTGCCAAAATATGCTAAAGCATTTGCATCTTTGCATATGCTATCTTAGCATTCATGCATGCATAATGCAATTGTTATTGCTTTCCTAGCTCTTCGAATATATATATATATAGCTTAATTTCATGCAATTACCGTGTGAGTGTAATGTAAGTACTAGGTGGTGATAGTGATCGATTATGTGCAGCGTGCAAGTTGTATAGGCCCCATTTTCCGAAAAAGTTACACTATTGATGAATTGTCATTCCAGCGAAGCTCCTATTTTGTTCAGGCATTCGCCTTTTGTTTGACGTCAATGTATCGGCTTTCTTTATGATTAGTATAGGTAGTTATTTATTTATTTGAATTTTTCAAATTTTTATTTTTATGAATTTTATTATTAATTATTATTATTAAGAAATACATAGTACACACGGCTATTGAATTTAGATAAGTTACAGAATCAATACACCAATCATAAAAAGAGCATTGAGCTCTACTAGTTTTGGCCTTAAACTATGTCCATGTTGGGGTGTAAAGGGGTCGGTTATTGAATTTAGTTAAATTTATCATTTAACCCAATCAAATTTAAATGGGTTGGTTTCAGTAAGTTTTTTAAGAAAAAAATGAAATTTTACTCAAATCAATTCATTTGAAAACAGATTGAGTTGAGTTGGATCAACGGATCAAAACATTTAATTTTGTTTGTTTCTTTTTTAAAATGTAATATTTTTTATAAGTTATATTTTTATTAAATGAATTAGACACAACTGTTTCTTGTTATAATTTTTATTAAAAGGAAAATTTTATGATATTGTCACACTCCACTCTATTTCACTAACTCTTATTTATTTATCTATCCATGGAGAATAGGAAATTAAATATATCATTTTCAAGAAAAAGAGTTTCAATAAACACATTGAAAATGAGTTTCAAACACTTTTTCTATTAAAACCAATGAGGCATTACAAGACTTACTCTTTGTAAATAGATTCGAAATATTTTTAGAAGTCCATATGAAGTGACATTAATCAATAAAATCCTTATCGCTTTGATCCTGGAGGTTTATGATGCGTTGATGCTTACTCGAATTAGGTTGATAAATCTATGCAATCAATAGTCAATAGTATTTGATTTTTTAAAATTTTAATAATAATAATAATAATAATTTAATACAAATGAACGGATCGACAGACTGGGTCAACGGGTTAGTGAATTTAAATATTAAAACACGTGACTCAATTCAAAACTCAACAGACTAGATTGATTTGATTCGGATATGACCCAAACATAAAAATTACACAATCCAAACTATTTGAGTTGGTTTGAGTTAATTTAAGTTTGTAGATGACCTGCACCCACTTACACCCTTATGTCCATGATTATCTAATTAAGTTTACTCAAGTTCAAACACTATATTAAACGTTTGAAGTCAGTAGGGACATCCTGAAACAATTTTATTATGCATAATGCAAGTAAACCATACCACAACATGCCAAAAAAAGATAGCGAACATATATAATGCAATTTTTTTGTTTTTAAAAGAGAACTATATTAATTAGATGTAATGAGGAGAAACATAGATAGGTAAGTAAGATCACAACAACAAAAAAACAGAAGCCATTGAAAAATTGCATTCTGAATTTGGTTTGCCACTACCAGACACGATAGAAAAAGGTGAAGAGTATCTTTGTAAAAGGAGAAACAAAATAAACTCCACCGAGAACAATTCATACAAATTAACTCAAGTTAGGACACTACTCAAAATAATTCACCAAGTTCTAGTTTACTAAAATTTTCCTTCTAACACACAAGTAGGTAATATAAACCAACTTCTTTTTTTGAAGTGTGTTAGAAAGCTATAATATGCTTGTTTGATACCAGTCAATGACCTCAATGCGCAATGGGAAAATTTGTATGTTTAAAAAAGAATCATTTTGATAGGTCTTGGAAGAAAATTTTCTCTTATAACTTTATTTCTTATTTTTCCAGGAAGAACGAATCCAACAATGAGCTTTAGTTTTGGCCTCCGGTTTTGCTGATCAAGATTTGTATGTTTCAAAACTTTTTAGGTTTTTCCTATTTTCACTCCTCAAATTTGCTAAAATCCATATTCCATTTATGCTTTCCATTGAATTGGGAAAAATTAGAAATAGTTTTATAATAATAATATTTAACAGTCAAAGAAGTAAACTTAGTTAAAAGAATATGATTGAAAATTCTATATAATGATCATAATTCTAAGATTATTTCTTTATAAATAACCATTTAATATAAAATAATACTAAGAACACCATGTGCTGAGCCCAGCTTACTTTGAACTGCTTTCTTTGATTAACACCACTGAATACAATAATGTGAGGCAAATTAATTGACCTCTTATTTATATTTACCGCTTACATTTTCCCTTCATCCATCAATGCGAGACTTTTTTTTTTAATTCATTCTTTTATATTAATTGGAAGGACATGATAAATAGCATTACCAATATATACTAGACAAATTTTGCATGGGAGTATTTAATATAACTGGCTTTGCATTTGTGTATATATTCAGTAGAAAATCCTATGCTTCAGTACTGCCAAACGTTTTTCTTCACCAAGAAAATTAGACAAAAAAGGGATAATGAGCATTAACTGGAGAGAAGCTTCTTCCATATCGACATATCGTCCTCCATACAAAGATCAGCTTTCACTATTTGGTGGTCTAACTTGGAATCATATGTTCTATATATCATCGTTTATTTTAAGATGTTAGTGTCACATTACTGTTTCAAAGCTTTATGGTTCTTTTTTAAAAAATATATTTATTTATTTATTTACAAGTACTTTTTCAGCTAGGATGGCTCAAGAACTTGAAAGGCTTAAAATAAATTTAAGAATGATATCTTTTATATACTCATAAAATAGTTTATTAAAATTATCATTGTTTTATTTAAAATTAATTTTTTGAATTTTTTGTGATACAAAATTATTGATTAAATTGTCATAATTAATTTCATTTTTCAGACTTTTTGTGATACAAAATTATTGATTAAAGAGAATAAAAATAAAAGAAAAATTTTTGGACTTTTTTAGCTATTAATTATTAAATTTCTTTTTTTTAAACAAAGTTATAATATTAGTGAAGAGTTGTTGCTCATTAATTATTACTTACGATACTAATAAAAAAATTAACAGTTACTTATAATATTTAATTAAAATTTATTTTTAAATATAATTTTATAATAATTTTTTAAAAGTATATTAGTAATAAAAAAAATTTGGGGTCTTTTTTTTTTTGTCTAAAACCCTTATTTAGACTGCTTGGACCTTAAGCCGGTCATGCTGTGAGCTTCTCCAACCTCCATGCTGGGTCCTCCAGCTCCTCGGTGATGGATTGGTTACTAGCTATATATGGTGTGGAGTACATGAGATTGAATTATTATATCATGCAATAATTGATGACAATCGATCAAAAGCGACCGTGCCTTTGTATATTGTAAAGTTTAATGAGTTTAGCAATTAGAAAGTTATTAAAATATAAACATCTGTGTGTAAGTCTATTTCACAAACACCTGCAGTTTACCGTCAAGTCATTTAATTAGTTATTAATAAATACACCTTTAGGACATGGTTGAAGAATCAAGATATAGAAATATTTTATTAAAAGAATTGTAATATTGTATTGAAAATAACAAGAAAAATTGCAGTATCACACTTTTTCTTAGAAAAAATAATTCTTTAATCAATACGTCCTTACTGATCATTAGCATTTTCCTAACTATTATAGTACTTAATAATATATTAATGGACAATTCTTTTAATATAAAATATTGATGCATTATATCTTTTATCAATAAAAAAATATTGATGTATTATATCAAATGTTATTCTAGTATTGGTGTAGATTTATAATGTTTATATATACTAACAATTTAATTTCTATAAAGCAAAAGATATATATTAATCAAAACAACCGAATCGACTTAAAGAAAAAATATATAACTCAAACTTATATTTTAGGTCCACCAATAAAAATAAATTTGTTATTGGTATTAATAAAATAAAAAAGATCACCTATGTTGACAAAAATATGACATTTTTTAAAAAAAAAGTCCAACATATACCTCTTTCTTTTAAATTACACAAATTTTCTTTAAATTTATTTTAAGTTCCTCACACAATTGAACCGATCCTCCAAAACAACATAATGTTTGACAGATTTTTTTTGGTGAGACGAAAGAAAAGGAAAGACTAAGATTACATCGGAAGAAAAATTGTGCCTTATAACACCAACAACTAGCCCTATGTCTAATCCTTGAGCGGTGAGAGTTTCAAAAAGGTTGAAGTTGTCTTCGTGTGATGTTCCCATTTTAGCTAAGTAATCAATTCAATGATATGATTGCCTTCTCTAAGAGTATATGTATTGTTCAAGTCGAACAGTCCATATCCATATTCCTTAGCCATGACAGATTGGATAATAAATGCATATTAGGCGCTGTGGGTGCATGCATGCAATCCCAAGTCCTACGTTAGCTTAAATCTATGCATAATATACATGAATGAAGTAACAATTTTGAACCCTTTTAATTCTCTTCAACATAATCAAGTTTAACTAGTTCTACACTCAAGTTCGATGGTTCCAAATACCATCCATTAACAATAGACACCACAAATAACCAGCAAAAACACCACCTTGACACCCTAGGAGCCTCAAGTCTGAACCCACCCTAATTCAATGCACTTTATAACCAGCAAACATACACGAGCTGTTATGGAGACAGTAACACTACGCAAGCTCCACCAGAAGCAAGACCCAGAAGAAGAATATTGTTAACTAACTCGAGCTGTAGGGCCCACCACTACTGCACCACTATAGCCTTGTCTGCCATTGCTTGTGCGTTTTCAATTCTGCTAGGATATGTTAGAACAGAATTACCAATTCTGTTATTTTAATTATCAGTATAAATATAGCAGCAGTGTAATAAGGCAGATATATATGAATGAAAATTTCCTTGAGTTTTCCCTTCTTGTCTCTGGAAGTACTGGCCTTCGAAACCAACTTCTTTTTCATCGTGTAACACGAGCATTCAAATTCTGGCAAAATCTATGTATACCTGAGTTTAACTAGCAGAAGATGGCCAAAAATTTTAATATTCAATCAAGATATTTTACACAAAATTTGACGAATTAATTCAAAAGGGCTATAATCAAATTTCTGCATAACTAATTGACAAAAATAAATTGAGCTATCAGCTCGCGGCTTTTGACACTTTCGTCACTTTTCATACAAGACATTTCGTGTTAAATAAAATTTCTGATTAATTAGTTATCTAAAATGCAGCTATTTACCATATTTTTTCTTCACCAGTAAACGCAAGATGGAGTATCACGAAAGTCTAAGAATAATGTAACCTTGATCAATTGAAATAAGTTACATTAAAATCAGGATGACATAACTAACATAAAGTATATAAAAAATTGTGCATATAAATGTAAGTTTGTGCACATCAGCCTTCATAAAACTATTTTTTGAATGCAGATAACACGTTGATCAGATTGAAAAGGTACTGAAGTAATATAAGTGTACATAACTGATCCAGGCACTATGTATCGAACAACAATAAATAGTTTCTTAATATTCATGGGTGAATAATGTTGCTGTCACCATCAATTAAATTAAATAGGGTATACTCTTCCACAAAACTCATCTATTATTGATATTCTGATAGACAATGTATACAAAATACGCCCAGGTAATCTGATGAATGACCTTCACATACAGTATGGTGGTTAGGTGAGCCAACTTTTTGTTGGTGATTGGTGAACGACGTACCCGAGAATCTAAGAGTCAAATAAATTAAATTAATATATTAATTTCATTATTCAATGTCAGTCGAAAGCTTTTATATTTCCTTTCATAGAAACCGTGTATTGTCATGAAATTCGCATTGGTAAAAGGTGACAAGGATGGCAATATATATTGTTTCAGTATTAAAATTTGACATTGAGAGGGATGGCACACTACCTAGCCAGCTGTTGATCATATAAATTTTTTTTTTTTATCTTAATCTTCCAATTCACCAAGGAAAAGAAACCTTAATTGATTGAGATTCCAGTTAAAAGATAAGTAAAGTTTAAACAAAAATTATTTCGCCTAGAATACTTAATTTGTACATGAACAATTTAACCTTAACTTCAACGTATTAATCACTTATATTCAATGACTTATTTATATAAACTTGTTTTTATGTTGGCCCTTCTAAATTTTTAATGTATGAAAAAAACTGCACATCCAAATAAAACCCCACATGCTTGTATATGCTGATTTTGATGAGAAAACATTAGAAAATAAGAAATCAAACTCTGTCCTATCACCTATATACTATTTCTTTTTAAATTTGTAGTATAAATACAATAATGGATAGAGGATGAGCTCATATATATGGACATACATTGACTATATGGTAATTGTTCTGTGAAATCTGAATTTCAAGTAGCATGTAACAGGTGTAATGGGATGGTATCAACGAGCAGAATACAAGGTTCGTTCTGGAAAAATTTGTGGAATATCTCCCTTGCATCTCAACCAAAATGTATAAGAACTTCAAAAATATTCTGCCAGCTTAAAGAGGAGAAACTAGAAAGGTGGATGTATGAGCTATATGCCCTGTTTGTCGTGGAGAGAAGGAGACAATTGAACATGCTTTGCTCACTTGCAATGAACCAAGTCGTGTATGCAAGGTTTGGATCAGTTTTGGCAATTGGTGCACGTTATTTGAATAGAACAAGTTTTGCAAAATGGTTTAGTAGGGGAAGGATGGAATCAACTTTATGATAAATTTGATGATTGTTATGTTTTGAGTGATGAGTTTTCAGTATACATATCTCACTCACTTTTACTAGAAGAATCGACAATAGAGTAGCTAATGAATTAGCTCATAGCTGGATTGAATTTTTTTTTTCATGAAAAATATTGGATCGAACAAATTTCTTAACAAGTAGAACATCTCTTTTATATATTTGCAGATGTATCTTCTTCGGATGAATAAAATTTAGCTTTTCACGTTTAAGAAAAAAAGTATAAATACAATGAGCATAAAAGGACCCATTAATAATTTTGACTTTGGCCAACCCTTCCCCTTTTATGTCCGCAACACAACTTTTCTTTTAAATAAAATATCAACTGCGTGGTTGACAGTTGGGGACCCCCTTTTTTATTTTTGGAAAGAATATTGTACAAATTTAATTTGCAAAACACTTTTATGTACATGCTTTGGACCCATACATAGATTCAAGCATGACTTATAAGAATTTGAACCGCAAATTTAATCGACTGGCGAGAATTCAAAATTGCGATGATAAATAGCCCGATCTCGAATAGTAGCGATCAAATATGATTTTCTTTTTAAAGACAAATAGGAATTAATATCTAGATAAAACTTATAAAAAAAATTTCAAGTATTTTTATATTATTTATTAATTGAAACTAAACGTTTGCCTCAATATGTTATTTTTTTTAATGTGAATTTTTATTATATAAATTATTGAAATGAAGTTCTAATTTGATAGAAGAAAAAGCTACATTTATATTTTGTCCATAGTATGCTAAACTATGCACAACCTAAACAAAAAAAAGGACATTTTTAAATCATTAATTTTATGATAATTGTTAACAAGTTTTAAAAAAAATCATTAAAAAAATATAGTAAGTTAATATTATCGATAGATACTTATACGGAATATCAATAAAAAAATATTTATAAAGTCATTAACTATTATCCTTATACCAATAATAATTAATAAAATTACAAAAAAAATGCTGCAATTCATTATGTTATAAAAAAAAAACCATCTTAATGCTTATATTAAAAAGACAACCTCACCCTCACTATCAGATATTAATGTGTAAATCTTTTTCTAATCATTATGTCAAGTAATACAGTATTGAACAAAGTGTCAGTATTAAGTCAATTATGTATTATCAAAATCGACTATTTGAGTGATTAAAAAATGGATAGCAAGTTATCAAAATAAGAGAAACAAAGTATTGTTTTATTTTATAATATTATATTATTTATTTCGTAGTAGCAAATATGTTTACTTTCAGTTCCCCACACATTTAAGTTATATATAACATATTTTCATATGTAAATTAAATCAGTGAAGTGTTTGAATGGTTCTTATGCATAGTGTTAAATCATTTTTTTGTAAAATACAGATTGCCTTAAAATTCTAAACTAACGGTTCTGCTGCTTTTGATCATGATATTTAAATCCGTCGCAGTTGGTCTCACAGGCAGCCCACATCTCCGTCCACAAATAATACCTCAGCTAAATGATATTGATCAACAATAAGAGTTAGAGCAGTACTCTCAAATAGAAATAACATCAAAGAATAACTTCCATAGTTTGGGCCTAATATGTATTTAGAATAACTACGTTTTATACTTCAATCCTGTTTGGAAGATGATTTTGTTTAAAGTACAATCAAACACTAAATATAAACATTTTTTGTATTGATAATTCAAACATTGATTTATCACGTTGTGAAGAACTAATCTATTCCACTGAACACAAACCTTGTTTTGAACTTAACAATTTATACTCAAGTTTATTTATTGGAAGAAATTTGGATTAAAACATGCAACAGCAAGCATGTGCCTATTCATCAAGTTAGCAATGGGGCAACTAGACTTGCAGATGATCTTCAAATATGGATTACCCAACCATATCGCAGACACTTTAATCCGAAAGATAATTTTACATTCCAGATTAGGTGCAGGAAGTAATTATGGAATACACGAAGCAACTGCCGATCAATACTTAGTTACAGAACTAACTAGATCCTTAGTGACAGAACTAACTAAACGATTAATGAACCCTTACAAACCACTAGTGAGGAGTCACTTATGAGGAGTTCACGAGCCACCCAGTATAATGGTGTTTCTAGATCATTCTTGCAAAGTTAGCTAAGGTGATACAACTAAAGAACAATTAAAGAGGACACACATAATAAAAAAAGCATGACCAACACTGGTCACACAATGCAGAACTCACTAAATTCGTGAGTTCACACCAAACATTAGGAGTTTCCAAAGTGTATTATTCTCTAGATGAACAAAATATATGCAAAAACTGCAATGATTTAATTTAACCTGTTATTCTCAAATGGTGAAATTTCAGCAAACGAAGAATGATATTGAATGTATACCCAAAAAATATATATATTGAATGTACTTTTTGTCCTAAAGAAGGAAACCAAAATTTATATGAATAGGTACACGGAAAAATTATTCTTCTGGATTTGATTTCATGTTATGCCTAAAGACACCTCGGAAGAAATCATGGTCCAACAAGCAAGTGGAGGCTTTCTCCAACCCATTCCTGGCAGCTTCCATCTTCTCAATGATATTCTTGTAAATTCGTACCCATTTGTACACGGCTTGCTTCAATCGAACACTCTGGCCTCTACCAGACACAAACTTGATGCAGTCCTTAGCTAGCTTTAGAAGTTCTAAGCCATTGATGACAAAAATATACTGGAAAAGAAAAATGGGATGTTATTAAATGAGGCGTGGCACATGCATCCTATCAACCTTCTTAATAAAAAAAAAATTGTCCAAGGTAATCAACTATCATCAAAATTTTGCATATGAATATATCCAAACTCAACCACCTCATGCATTATAAGTACTTCAGAAAGTATTTCCTGGTACCAGTTGTTTATTCCAATGCAATTTATATTTACAGTCATCTTCCATTAAGTATATTAACTATCATTGTTAACTTAGTAACATCACTTCAAGCTTTTCCTCCATTTTTCACAGTCAATAAAGAAATCTCAAGACTAATAAGTGAATGAGGAAGGACTTGTGCATACACACAATTCATGTAACAAGAGAGAGAGAGAGAGAAAGAGAGAGTTTACCATTAATATAAAGCAAACTGATGCTAAAACAACTTGAAGAGTTTCATTTGACATCCCATCTGATCCACCAGAGCTGTTGTCGCTGCCACCACCACCACTACCTCGTCCTCCTGGAGGCTTTCCCCCACTTCCGCCCTTTTCTATTTGCTGTCGCAATATATCCTCTATCGAATATCCCTTCAATTGTCCCATAGCTTTCTGAAGAGATTTGCTCTGGAAATCCTAATTATGTTACTAATACTTAGTAACTGAAGAACAATTCAAATCCAAAATCCAAAACAAGAAAATATATATCAAGAGCATCCAAGCAACTCTAATTCCTCTACTCACATCCCTTAAACATGCCCAGCCAAGGTTCACAGTTGGAAAAAAACCCGAGAGTCATTTAAAGAAAAGGGTTTCAATGAAAAATTGGCCTCATAGAAATAAACTACCCCCCACTTCTCTACCTAATGGTCTCAATGCCTCTCAACATAACAGCAGTAGTGACACAATAACAATAAAAATATTCTCACATGAAGCAACACATACTTGATAGTTAATAACCTAAGTAAGGAAATATCAAAAAGGATTTAAGTGCTCATTTGATCCCTATAATCTACACAATCTTTACATATTTAGTCTCTACACCTAAAAATCGCTCATTTTAGTCTTTACACGTATGCTTTTCAATTTACAATCTTTACATTTCAGTCTTTACACCTAAAAATTAATCAATTTAATCTTCAGACGTATTCTTTTTAATTTGTTTTAGTCTCTGCCGTCCAAAATGACAACGATTAAAACCGATCAAAGAGTGTATATTTAGGGACTAAATCGAGTTATTTTCCAAGACGATGTATGATTACCCCGTTATTTTCCATCATTTCTTGTCCACCGGCGAAACAAACGTGCAGAGGTTGGCGAGATTTGAGGCCATGCAAGCAATGTAAGCGAGGCGAGGGTTCGGCTTTTAGGCTCAGGGAAGTGACAGAGATAGGGTCAAACGCCGTCGGCAATGAAGGTGGCGTTGAGTTAAAATCGCGGCGACGCAACTGAGACGACGTGATTGGGGGAGCATAAACCCCAGGAAGACATGGAGCAACTCGGATAACACTCATTTTCATCAAACGGAACACAGCACCTCAAAATTCACACATCAATCACATGCCTGCATTTCATACCAAAATAACCAATAATCAATAACCAAGAAAGCATGCGAGAAAGAAAGGAACGCGAAAACGATAGAGGAAAATCACTTACCGGACGCTGCAATCAAAGAGCAGAGACAAACGATGCTATATCTCCTTTTCAAAGTTGTGAGATTATTGTGCAATTTAGTTAGGGCAATTTAGAGGATCTTGATTTGATTTCGGGGAGCACAATAAAAGAGAGAGGGTTCTAGAGTTTTTTTGGTGATCTCTTTTTCTGATCAAACGCCAGACGTTGGATCAAATGGTTAGTGAGGGTGTCCGAGGAATTTGTGAAAACTTTAATGGGGGCACCTAAGCAATTAGTGAAGGGTATGCCAGAAATTACGAAGACTTCAAAAAATTTTAAAAAGAAAAAAAGAAACATGCAGTCCAATCCAAGAGAAGGAAAATTGAGAAGAAAACTAACGGGTGTTTGGTTTGGTTGTTTTCTGTTTTCATTTTCACTGAAAACAAAAAACGGTGATGAAAATGTGTTTGGTTTGATTTCTAAAAATATTTTCAGTGAAAATGAAAACAGAAAACAACTAGAAAATGAAAATAATAAATTTTCGTTTTCAGTATTTTGTTGAGAACAGAAGTCTCATTTTTGTTAAAATGAAACTGCGGTGAATGTAGTTTTAAGCAAATCTAAAAATACAAAAAGACAATAAGTCAATATATCATGAATTTTCAATATTTTTATTTCATGAAAACAGAAAACAAGAAATCAAACCAAACATGTTTTCAGAATTCAAATCTTTTGAAAATGAAAACAGTTTTCAGGAAATGAAAACAAAAAATGAAAATACAAACCAAACACACCCTAAAGTTTTGAATGAAAAAGGATTGATTTTATATTTCCACCAAGAGTGTGGAATCTTATGTTGATTTGGTTAATATTTACGATTTACGACTAAAATCCAGTTATGTTGGATGAAATTAATTAAAAAATTAGTTGAAAGTTAAAAAAGTTAACTCATTAAATGATAAGTATTTCATAAAATTAGTTATTGAAAAAACTTAAAATATAAAAATAATAAAATTATGATTTATTTAAAAAAGATAATAAAAAAATTTGATAAATATATTGAGGATAAAAAAATATAAAAAGTTAAAAACTTTTGAAATATATTACTTGAAATAATTTTCAAAAATACTACAAATTAATAAAAAAAATTATTTATCAAACTGTCAAACAAGATTTTCAATTAGTAAAAAATGCTAAAAACTAACTAAAATATCTAATTAAATTAAACATAGTCAAAATAAAATTTTCAATTAGATATTTTTAAATTATAGGCTGTAATTTTTATTCTCCTATTTTCTTACATTCATGATTTTAGTTTTTTTATTTTTTAATTGAGACATTTTATCATTCAATTTTAAAAAATTAAGATTTTAGTCTTTTATTTTTTAATTGAGATATTTCATATTTAGTAACTAACACGCATCTATTTGATATCCACGTTACAAATATTTTTTAAAATTATATAATTATTAACAAACTTAATTTATTAAAAAAATTACATAGTTAAGTCTGAAATTTAAAAAAAGAATAAAATCACAAATTTTTAAAAGTGAAAGATAAAATGTTTCAATTAAAAAATAGAAGAAGTAAAATCACAAATTTTAAAAAATAAAGAGATAAAAATTATATTTTAGCATAAATCATATTATAATATTTTTTTATCTAATTATAAACAATCATTTGACATAAAAATTAAATTAAATTGTAAAATTGTTTCGTCGAAATCGATATTAGTGGAAGTTACAGAATTAGTATTTATTGTTTCTCAATTCATAAAAATCGTATTAATAGAATCTTAAAAATTTATTAAACAATAATATTAAATAAAGTTGTATAATATATAGAGTAAAAAATATATTCCCCTCCCTTCGTAATGAGTATTATATTATAAATTATATTCTTCTCTTCTGAGAGCAAATTTGGTCATATGGGACCTTGAACTCGTCATCTTTTTCTAGGAAGTTGTTGGTGAAAATGAAATTGAACTCCATATTTTTTAGGAAAGTCTCAAGTAAAAAATGATGATTTAGAAGAGATATTTTATTAAATATGATTAGTTAATTTTTTTTGACAAAAACCAATAATTATCACAAAACTGGTGAATTTGACAATAATATCACGCTGACATAAATGTTTCAATATTAAAATAATTATTTTTACTTAAATTCTAGTTACAGAGATAATTATATTTAGGTAAAATTTGATTTTTATTATAAAACATTTTATTCACTCAGGTACAATCCGTTAGCATTATTGCAAGGTACAATATGTTTGGTGAAACTTTTTGTTGGTGAGAATTAAGTTTAAGGCCGCTCATGGTGGAAATTGAGCAGCAATAGCAGTAACGAAGATGAGATGTTAAAGCCTTAAAGGTGGGTAAATGTTTTTCCTTTTTTCTCATGGTTTTATCACATTTGGTTAAGATAAGATTAAGGTCCGTTTGTTCGAATTCTTTTAGAGGAAAAATGCTTTTTAAGTAATAAATACGTTCAAAGAAATATATTGGAAAAACTGCATAGTACTATAATAAGATGCATTTTTCTTTTGTACAGTTTGTCTGATCTATTACACTATTAATGTCCTTGATATAATAATAAACAAATAAAACCAGGCATTTTTTATATCTACTTTCCTTTTTTTTTTTCTAAGTGCACTTCTTTAGGAAAATACATTTTAAAATTGATGTTTAATTTTTTGTATCAAAAAATATTTTCTGAAATACAAAATTTTAAACGTCATTATGGAATATAGTTTCTGGAGCACATGATTATAAGTTCTGAAAAATATTTTTTGGAATATAATTTTAATTTTATATTCTAAAAAGTACTTTCGAGAAGAAGAAAAAATATCCAAAAAGTATTTTTTAGAATTTAATAAAAAAAACACGTTACATTTTTTTCAAAATTCAAAAAGATGATATTTTAATAAAATGTGAGACAAAAAATATTCAATCTAATAAATCTATACTCCATCACTTTCAACCTCTAACCTAATTACCCAATATGTGCAAACTATGTAAGCAACTAATGTCATTGCTCCTAAGTCACTAAGAAATTAAAAGAAGTCCCATTTATAAGATTACCAGAGTTTATTTTTTGCAAACCTTTTTTTCTAACCCCCTCCCCGCCATCATTTTCTTTTTTAAAATTTTATTTCCTTTTTACCGTTCACTCTACTTGTGTATATTGCATATTCACCCCTTAATCCCTTACTAGTGCATGTACCCAGCGATGCACAGAAAAATTTATGTGTGGGAGAAAAATATTTTTTATAATTAAAAAAACTTGAAAAGAATAACAAATTAAATATATTCCTATAAAAGTTCATATGATTTTACAACAAAAAATTATGGTTAAATAGCCTCTAATTATAAGTATACTTATTATCTAATTTTGTTTCCCCAAACCCCCCTCTTATAACCTGAGGGTGGGTATAAGGGCAGGAATTTACTTAGTGGAACCCAAATTTGATCACGCTTTTTTAAGTAAGGGAAAACTCAATCTTGACTCTAGGTTAAAGTGAAATTTTCCCATTAAAGTTGGAACAAGGTCGAATACTCATGAGTTTAGTTTTTATTGTTAGGCTTAGATAAACAATTTGTATATCTCTCTCCTCCTTCTAATAGGTTTACTTGATATGAGAGCGTCCCTTTCTTTCTTTTCATTTTTATTTTAAAAGCTTGATGCTTGATTCATAATGGTACGATCTTTGTGGTATTTGGAGTTAAAGGACTTAAGCAAGCAATTTTCTTGGAGGTGAGGGGATATGAAGGCATAATGAAATTATTTTGTTCAATTATAAAATATCTAAACGATGAAATAATATTTTTATTATATTTCAATTCGTTTTATTTTATTCTTTATCATCAATCCAAATACAACCTTAAAAATTTCTCTAACAAAAATAACATGAACACTGAGAATGATGTCATATGATGAGGTACATATATACAATCTCCCACAGTCTTGACATAATCCTAGACACTCTTAAGATCCTTTTTCAAACCTGATCAAACTTTAATCTTAAGAGTATAGACAATTATTGTGTTTAAAGAATTAACTTAAATTAAGACGAAGCTTTGATGTATATAATAAGGTCCCCATATTTTTTGAGAAAGGAAGGCTTTTTAGTGATATTTTGGGATCAGCTTTGATCACATAGTTTTTTGGAGTCTTAATCTTCTGTTATATATATGGTGCACCTTGTAGATAGACAGATGTAAAGCTTGATATTAATGAATAGTTGCAGTTGGCCTTTAAAAAAAAAGTCCCTATATGTTAAACACACGAATAAAAAAATCCCTTTACAATGTCATATAGTAATTATTTAGAAAAAAAAAAAGTAAAATTCTATGGCCTCCTTGCCGTGCTACAAATGTAATAATTAGTTTTGTAACCCTACTAACTGTACAACTAAGAATTCTTTATTTATGTTAAATTGGGTATACTCCCTCTGATGCCCTCTCACTAGCTTCCTGGAAAAGCAGCATTGAATTTATTTATTTATTTTTTTCCTGTTTTTCCATTAAGGCATTATTGAGATGTCATTCCCTTACTTTCCAAAGGTCTTGAATGGAATGATATTGATCAAAAAGTAAAACCTAATGAAGGAGCCATGTTCGCATGACCTAAAAGGTGGAAAAAGGCTTGACCAAGATGGGGCCAATGCTGGTAGTACCTAATACCAAATGACCTCAAAATAAATACGTGAATTTGTATATCGTGACTGTAACTTAATTCAAGCTCAGCCTTTATGTTGTCACACTCTCATTGCCACAAACTACAAACAGAGAAAAGAATAGGGGCCCCATAAGTGGGGTGGGGGTAAATAGTTAGTAACTCATACTATAGGGAAAGGCATTTAACTTTTCAATGTCCATTCATAGACATCATCATTTTGTGCAAGAAGTCACCTACCTTTGATCCCTTTTGGGCACATAAAAAATGCATACAAAGCTCTTTTTCTTATACCTTTAGTGGCTTGTTTACCTTCATCTTATAATTACCTTTGACAGTTCCATATAATCAGAGTCAAACTTTTCATTCATTAATCTGTGTGCTACATATTACCGATTGAATGAAGATTTTACATTCATTTTGCTGAATGTTGAGAAATATGTTTTAATTTTTATGCACGATGATTGTAAAGGTTTTCACATGGTTTGTAAAAAACCATCTCAGAATTTATGAAAACGAATAAATTTACCATAATATATAATTAAATGAGTATAAAAAATATTCAAAGTATCAATATATTCTAATTAAATTTGTAATCCTTATTGTTATTGGTGTAACTTTATATGAGAAGTGGCAATGTAAACGGTTTCTAAGTTAGAATAAATATTCAATTTCGTAAAGCATGTTTTGTCAAAATTAATAGTGGTACGTAGTTGACATATGTCTTCTATTATTGCATACTCTTTGTCCACTTTACTTCTAATTCTAAAACCTACAAGTATGTACTTAGAAAAATCCGAGTTATGCTAAACCAATCCAAATTGTAATTTGGTCAACTTAAATCTTAAAAGTATGTAATATGATTTTAAATTATGATTATATATTATATATTTAAGAAGATAAATTTATTTCATTTCTTTCAGAATGAGAGAATAGATACATGTTGGTATATGATAATAAAACATGGACACTAGCATAAGATTTATACGCTCTAGTCAAAGTGAAAGTGAGTTGATTCACTTGCATCCTCACGTGATAGCGATTATATTGTAACTAGTAAAATTGTATACGAATATTTTTTATAAATGTAGTTGTGATACAATTGTAAGTAGTAACAACCTTCAAAAGTAAAAACCGCAATATATTACGATCGAGTGTGTGAAGTGCAATTTAAAGTCAAGGTACGCAATTTAATTAATAAAATTGTATCCAAAAGCTATCCGTAGTTGATGTGTGACAATTTCTCTTTCTTTCCCCAGACTTGCATAAGCATAACCACCACACAATGCGTGTCCATACACTAAATTTTATGCATCTATTTTGGAATATACTCCATACAGTATGTATACAGAGAGAAGAAAAAAATATTTTTCTACGCTAGTCATTTTAATAGGTTGGGCTACCACGTGCTGATGATTGATGGAAACAATATGTTAGGCAGCTGAATTGATATATGGTTAAAAAGTAAAAACACATGAGTTCCACCCCCACCCCTTATTTTATTTTTCTTTTAAAAAACTTTGATGCCGACATATTTGATATTTTCCTATGTAGAAAATGAATTGAAGGAGAAGTTAGTAATTTCCAACCTATCTATTCTTCACTATTTGAGGCTGGTAGGTGTCTGTGGCAGCCCCATAGAAAAACAGTGGGGGTGTAATATTCCTTATGGGCTCAGGTTGTATTCTATCCCAAATTGCTTGTCCTTGCCCTGCTATGTGAAAGGAATGGCTGAAGCACCCTTCCAAATAAAGAGAGGGATAGGGAAAATAGTGTTTTGAACATCAAAATTGCAGCCACCTCACTTGCTTGGAAAGTTATCATATCACACATTCACACTTTGTTATGTGCAGTAGATAAATTGAACACCCCCGGTGTTTGTAATTCAACTTATGGTCAGAGATATAAGGTGAGTTGATTGAGTAGTTTGATGATTAAAAGATGTTCGACTGATTTTGTTGATAAAATTAACATTCTAATATTGATATTTGTAGATAAAAGAAAAAGATTACAAGTAAAAAATTAAAATAAAAAAGCAAGAAAGAAAGGATCTGTACTAATTAATGAGCAAGAGAATGGTGATTCTAATTAGTAATATTGTTGAATTGGATGTAGTGAGTGACTTTAATGCCTTTGAGTCCGATGCATTGGATGGAGAGATGGGGCTCTAGCAGCCTAGGACACATGTAGTGCCAAATTGAGATTGCTCATGACATTTTATCTTACTTGTCTTGCATAAAAGAAGAAAACAAATCAACAAGATAGGGAAAGATCAGGGAATTATCTCTCTCTTTCTCTCTCTACTTTCATTCTGGATTTTTGTTTGCTTCTTTGAGCATTTACTAATTCAATTCTCCTTTTGGGGTGAAGCTCTATGATTATGTTGGGGGAGGTAAAAAAAACTATAAACAGCAACCAGCTTTTATTGTTTGTTTAATACTATATGATATGATGAGGCTGGCTAAGCTTGGATATAGGGATTGTTTGGATACAAGGGTATATAAAGTTTTTTCATCAGAGAAGCTGTCAAAAATACTTTAGTCTTGTATCCAAACAAATTTACTATTTTCAGCTTTTTTATTTTAAATAAGCAAAAGAAATGAAATGAAATGGGCACAAATTAAGCTTCTGAATTTTCTCAGAGAGAGAGAGAAAGAGATAACTCCAATAATACAGTGGATATTTGTACATTGGAGCAGTCACGAGGGAGACTCTTGCTTAGATCTAAAAGAATAATATGGTATGCAGTTGTTGCACACTTTCTCAGCCAAACAACATATAAAACAACGAAACAGATGTCTGCAACACAGCATAAATATTCTGCACACAATGATACAAGCGAAATTGATTGCCATAACAGAAATATATATGATACAGATTTGGCTTTTGAATTTCCTCTGAATACTAGCAGCATTGATTTATTATTAACTATGGCCACTCTTTACAACTTACCACAGATACCTTAAGGACCACGACCAACCATGATGCTGCACGAACTACATTAATTTCTCACCAAGATAAAAAAAAAATATCAAATAAAATAAAAATAATATACCCCAATTGTTGTACTCTCTTGGAAGCCATGGTCTCCAAATAGCTAACAACACATTTGGCAGAGGTTGTAACTTCTAAGGTTAAGGTAAGGTCCTTAATTAATTTCTATGAAGCTATACCATACCATATGATACCATGGTATGGCATAATATTACATTAAATTGTTGCATCATATATGGTAGGCCAAATTAATTAAATTGGAACAGCTCAGGAGGGATAGACAAGGAAGGAAAGTATGAGTTGGGTGGTAACGGGGAAAGAAGGAGATCAAACTCTATATCAGTGGATAGTGATACAGGGTCTTCCACAAAAGCAAAAACAAAGAGAAGAGATAGGGTGTGAGGTCTTACAAGGTCAAGAAAAGGTCTTACAAGGTCAAGAAGAAGACTCCAAGGGAAAAACAAAGAGAAAAGTGTGGTAGAAATTAGATGAAGAAAGAAAGGGTAGTAGTAGTAGTAAAAAGCTCAGATAGGATAGCACCAGATTAGAATGAAGAAGCTGCTCCTGCTGCAGGAGAATTGTCAGCTCCAATTTCAGAGCCACTAATGGCTTCTTTTTTTTGGTCACACCTCCCAATTCTCCTCAAAGGGTCGTTGACCATGGTCATGCTCATGGCCACCTTGCACTTGCTGCTGCTGCTAGCCACATGCATGAGAAAAAACCCTCCCTTATAGGGACCTGTATCATGTATCATGCTCTTAAAATTAGTGCAGAGAATAATGAAGAAGAATGGCAGAAGCAGAAGCAGGAGAGCCAGCTTTAGATTAGATGAAAAAGTAAGGGGAGGATAGAAAAAAGTGAACATAAAAACAATTAAAAGAATACAAGAGAATATCTTAGTTACCATAAAGTAAATAGTTCAGTCAGTCACAGAATAATTATCTTATGGCATAAGCTAGTACAAACATATATGAATTACACATATTAAAAAGGTTCTAAATAACTGTGCAGTGCAAGCTATGATTCTATATGATGCAAATTTTATTTTACAAGCTCAACACACACACTTGTACACTAGTATTAGTATAGTACCTTTGATGAAAAACCCGTCTTTTGGTCTCATCTTTGAGACCCTTTTTTTTCTCCCTACTCTATTATTCCAAGAGGGTGAAAGGAGAGAGAAGAGAAGCACAGAAAAAGTGAGAGTGTGAAAGAGAGAGAGAGAGAGAGGACTTTTTGTTATGGTAAGATAGGAGGGAATGGAAGAAATGAAGAGGTGTTTATATTGACGAAAAAAGGAAACATGAGTGTGTATGAGGCGGCCAGTGGGCTTTCCCAATGGACCTGATTGCGACAGGTCCAAGGCCCAGAAAAATCTAAATGGACCTGATGACGTCAGCAGGGCCCGGATGAGAGAAAAGCATAAAGGAAAAAAATGTTAAATGTTGGAAACGTAGTTTTCTATGACCGACCTAGGAAAGGAAAAAGATGAAATAATTTTGTTGCGTTTTGCAATTTTTTCTTTGCCTTTCAACAATTTTTGTTTCTATTTTTGGTTAAATTTTATTTATTTTTTAATCCAACTTCAAATTAATTAGGTTTAATTTGTTTTAATGAACCAGATGATTAAGAAGAAGAAAAATTTCTCTCTTCAACGTTATTAAGCAATTATGATACTTTTATTAAACATTGCTAAAGTATTAAAAGTGGAGAACATTGAGCCGGTGAATCAGAGCATTATTACTGTAATAATATAAATATTAACCCGAAAAGTTTTGCTCATAATTAATAATATTAAGAATTATTTAATTCGGTGCAGTGCTACAGATGATGTCCGTACTCATGGAGGAAAGAAGGGTCTTCAGCCTTTGTGTACGCCATGTGGCTGGCTGTTGTGTCCCAGTGTTGCTCGTGTGCTTTCCCAAAACTCACATTTTTCTGAGTGCAAGTTGAAACTCACCATAGCAGATTACTACTTCTATAACTTTTGAAGCATTTGCAATTCGCTTAAATCACAATTCTCAATGTATCTTTGGGCTACTATGGTTTAAACGAATTTTAAAGTTGAAACACTGGGACACCTTTCTTATTTGTAGTGTTTTTGTATCAGAAATGTTTCTGATACTTATTTGACACTTGTTTTATATTTTTTATTGGGTGTTTAATTTAAAAATTATTTTTATTATTTTCAACATTTAAGTTATCATTTTTAACTGAGTTATACATTTAAAAATATAGAAAGTTTAAAAAGATAAATATACTATCAATTTAGATATTTTATTATGTTACTTATTGATGAGTATGTGATGTATTAGTGTTGTAGATTTTAGACATTAATTGTTTTGAGGTGTATGTTGGTTATTCATGTTAAAGTCTTTGCTTCATGGCTCATCATAATATTATTACTTCTAAAACTTTTGAAGCATTTGCAATTCTTTTAAATCACATTTTTATGACTGCAAGTTGAAAATTATCATAGTTTACAAAAAAGAATCACATGTGATTGATTGTTTTGTCAATGACAATTCAACGGGCTGCCCACATTATATTATTTATTAGCGTTGTTACTTGACAATAAAAATTGGAAAAAAAATTAAAATCAAAATAAAAATCTTTAAAGTACTAGAATAATCTATATTTTATTTAGACGAAAGGTTATTTATAAATCATATTATCATATCAAATACCTATGGTATTTATTATAGGTGAGATTATTTTAGTTTAACTGTTGATTTTGAGTATGTATTTTCATTAAGAGAGTTCTCTTGTTTACATTAACTCTATTAGGCTCGAGGAATATTGTCTCTCTCAAAGATTACATGTGATTTCTAAAAAAATAATTTAATACAGCTACATTTATAGTGCCTTATCTCGAGAGGTAAAATTCACCAAAAAAAAAAACCCTTAGGTAAAACAGCTCTCTACTAAAGGATCTACAAGCTAATTGGTTCTGTTTTGATAATTAACACACATAAAATAATAATGAAGACACATCCTAGAAGATGAAGGGTGGTGCACACAATCCTGTAGTCACAGTATTGGCTTAGACATGGTTGAGTTTAAAACAGGAAATTGTTTTGACAGAACCGTTAAAATTCAAACAAAACCCTGTATCTATATGCAAATTAAACTATATATCATTATTGAACACTAATCATCCAAATGAGCACGAAGATCAAGTTTGTAATGATAATAATAATAGCGAAGGAACAAAATGGTTGGTTTTGAATATGACCCATGTGGATGGCATTGAACGCGGTCGAGTTGTAAGGTGGGTAGAATGTAATATTCAGTGAGACAGGGACATGAGAATCCATTAATGATTTCTCACATCGGGTTTAAGATCCTGTGTTTCTTTGTAGTTTTTTCTTTCTTTCTTGGAATGGCACTGCTTGGTGGTATACGTAAACATGGTTTACTTGGGAACTCGCCTAGAAACTCCAGTTACTACACCAATGAGTTTTTTATTATCATATTTTTTATATTGAATATCTTTTGATTTTAAGATGATGGATCTCCATGAAAAATCTATTTGACTATCGTTAATGGAATTATTTAAAAAATATATAATTATATTTTTATTTATTCACAAAATTTGAATCTAAATTTTACTTAAAAGAATTAAATTCAGTATTACTTGAACCATTAATTTATTGGTTATACCAATGAGTTTAGTTAGCCCGAAAAGAGGGAACACAAAAACGTGTATTTTGGCAAAATGATGGGTGAAGGGAACAAGGAATCTTAGGTAACCGAAAGAAAATATGCTCAACTATAGGTGAGACTTCTAAATACTCGAGGAAAGTAGGGGTGTGGAACGATGATGGCAGTTGGAAATCTTACTAGCAACACAGTCTCCAAAGTTACATGGTCAAACAAGTCACAAAGTCACACCCTCCCCAATTCCTTGGCTTGCTAACTCGATAATTAAATAAAGACTTTGTACATGGCTACTACAGTAGTTTTTTGGAGTGAGTAAATTAAATTAATGTGAAGGATTTTAATTTGAATTTTATAGGTACAATACTTATGGATTGACCAAAAGTCTTTGTACCCTATGTTTGGGGTCAAGTGTCCCCACATCCCTTTTGCTCTCTGCTAAGGTCCAATACTCACTCACTACTGCCCCTGGCCAATCTGACCCAGTGAATAACATGGCAGTGACCCTTTTTCCTGTTCTACCCATGCACCATGTAATTAAGCACTAGTCCACTTCTGAAATGCTAGTCTTTTATTCCATTCCGTGACCATACCAAATAGTTTCCTATCCCACTGTGGATTTCATTTGCATTGATTAATAGTATATAATAATAGTATAAGTGTATATATATGTGTATGTGCCTCAGTACCCTCAAACTTTCTTGTCAGTGAATGCATCCTGTAAGAATGTAAGATGGGATTAAAGGTCAAAGAGAGCATGATAATAATCCTGCAACTACAAGACATGCAGCATCGGAAATGTCAGTCACGCACACACATGAATGTAGATATGTGTTTGTGTGTGTGACAAACATAAGTTAAAAAAGCTATAGCAAACTTGAGAACAAAGTTTTGGTACTTTTAGCCGCGATATATATATATATATATATATATATATATATATATATATATATATATATATATATATATATATAGAGAGAGAGAGAGAGAGAGAGAGAGAGAGAGAGAGAAGATATGGACTTTTTTTTTTCCTTTTTGGGTTTGTAAATTTGTTGGTCCTCAATGTAGAGAAACTTAAATGCAATTACAATATATGGCCCTCGAAATTAAATCATGAATTTTTCTGTTTTTTACCCTCCCATGTTGCAATTATGGACCCTAATTAACATGACCCATTCAAACTATTTGCTCTCGAAGATGAGGCCAACTATAACTCAATCAATGATGTGCACTGTACATAGTGATAAAATGTTGCTAATAAGGTTTGGCTCTATATTTGGTTTTAGGACCACTTCTTGTCCTTTTAATATTCTCTTCTCACCTTGGACATCCCAGAAACTTTAGCCAGCTCAACATTGCAAAAACCAAATTTCAGTACCCTACATATGTTACATGTTTCGTTCATGATATAAACTTGATCTCGATCTTTCCTTTTCTCTCTTTTTCCACCTCCTAGTCCTTATATAAGTAGACACTTTCACTTGCAGTCAAATGCATCATGTCAAGAAATTAAAACTTCCCCTAGCTAGAGGCCCATTTTGACAGCACTTTCTTGATGAAATAGATATTAGTGTGGTGCATTTGCGTACGTAGCTAACACACTTTTTTTTTTATCATGAACGAAGATATATAATTCAAAGTGTGTAGTGTATGTAGACCCTAGTTATATAGTTTGGTATGGTATGCCATTCATTCATTTCACTTTTCATGTTCAAAATGAATGCGAGGAGCCCTTGAACTTTCTAAAGAGACTTTGAAGATGTGCCACTTGCAGTAGCAAAATAGCTGTTGGGTGGGTGAATGTTGGTTTGATGTGACCAATGAGGAACATGCAAAATGATGGAGCTCATATTTGGACAAGGAATCGCTTGAAAACTATGAGACACGCAATGGTAGGGATGTGAAATATGGAAGGTGGGCAAATATAACACATAAACATGTTACGTAGATGAGTGAAAAGAAAGGGTTGAGGGGCAGGGGTACCGTTCGAATTATTCCAAGAAGTGACTCAGGATGATATAAAAACTGTGCACAACCAAATCAGGAAACCAATAATGCAACAATATGAGGATAAAGGGGTAGTCTTGAAAGGTGTATACCAACCCGTACATGTCCCTGAGCCAATTAGCATGTGGCCAAAGTGGAGCTGTTCCGGCATTAATTCTGTGTACCCCTAGAGACCCATTTGAGATGAGAAAGGAACAAAAAAAAACCTGCAAAGATTCTCTCTCTCTCTCTCTCTCTCTCTTTTCTCGCCATAAAATTTAAGTGAATTTGATTTCAAAATCTCATCCAGATTAGAGCATGTCTCAAAACTTATTAAGTGTTTACAAATATATTAACGAATCACTCACGTCAATAAAATTCTCATAGAGATTTAAACTCACGTCCTTGTAGAATACGATTAATTCTTATCAACTAAACCAAGCTTTGTTGCCAAGATTCTCTCACTCAAAGGAAAAAAAGAGTGAGTTAAATTTTTTTTTGCTTCCATTGTGGTCCACCTGGTCACCATCAATTTCCGGCTAAAAGAGTGGCACCCACTTACAGAACATTTTCATGCTACCAAATTCTCAACTATATTCTTTGCAGTCTTCAGAAAAAACAGCAATGCAAAAATTCCTCTATGTGCCATCCATGTCCAATTGTGCACTCAGTGCCGTGTGCTTTGATAAGTGTACTAGTATGTATGTTTACAAGCCTCTTATGGCCTTTTTATGACTCCAAATAAATAATCAGTTATCTTATTTATTTATTGGGACACATTAATTTGAAGCCCAGAACATTATTAATGAAACAAATCAGGCTTTTGCTTTGTGAACCCAGCATTCTACTTATGCACCTAATACCTTTTTCTGAAATTCCAGAAATACCCATAGTTACTTCTTCTTCTTCCTTTTGCCTTCTTCACTCATTCATTATGTTGCTTTCTTCGCATTCATTCATTCTCGTGAGAGGAGAGGTCCTTCATTGTCGTGCCTACTTTGGTCTAGGTGCAAGTGTTACGGTGGTTCGTCAGCAAGTGATGGTTGGTGTGTCTATTAACGACAAAAGTAAGGTACTGCAACCTCTCATCAATCTAGTTTTTTCCATATTAAACTTATGAATTGATAATCCGTAAGTTATATAAAAATTACGGATTGATAATCCGTAAGTTTTATATAACTTACAAATTACCAATTCGTATAATACTTACGGATTGACAATCCGTAAGAATCATACAGATTGACAATGCGTAAATTACTTACGGATTGATAATCCGTAAGTTCTATTTTTTTTAACTTTTTTAAAATTTGTTTTATTGCTTTTTTAAAACTAATTAGTATTATTATTTAAAATATTTTTAAATACCTAAAGTTTCATAATTCATTCGTACCTTTTAGTTTTTATAGTTTGAAAGTGGTATTTGTTTTAAAATAATTTAGACTTTTATTTTATTTTAGTCATTTATTTTAATTTTTTTAGTCCTTATAATTTTATGAATTACAGTTAAGTAAAAAAAACATTAGCAGCACATTCATAAGTAATTTATCACAATATAATTTATAATAAAAAAGAGTTAAGATTTATAACTAATTTGTAGGTAATTACTTATGTATTTTGTTGTAGTAATGACTAAAAGATAAGTCCCTAAAAGAGTTGATAATTTGTTTGGTAGCTAACACTCAATGAGTATTTAAATATTTATAATATTTGTGTAAATATTATTAAGTTGACTACTTTATGGAAGTCAAAAAATAATTATATTATGTCATATATTAGTTTATGGATGTCTAAATTTTAACATATATGATTATCAATTTTACTGTATTGTATTATTAAATGCAGTAAAAAAAAATTAAAAATTGTGTGATAGCATGAGTATGGGTTGGTCAGGGGTTATTTGTTTGATGTTGAATTTTTTTTATGTTTTGCTAAGATGGAGGAAGATCAGTGGATGCATGACAATGTAATGTTTGAAGAAGTTGATGTGAATGAAGCAAACGGAGAGGAACCTGGTGTACATCAACATGTTGATAGTTTCGATGCCTTCAATATTTTTCAGGTATTAATATGATTTTTTGTTGTTAAAGTAAGTAAATGAATGTCCCTTGAAGACTAAACATGTATGAATTGCATTGTAAGTGTTTGTTACTCGTGATTATGTTTTGCATTGGACTTGATCTGTTGCTTATGATATTGGTTTTGTGGCGATGATTATGAGGTAAGACATAGATAATGGTATTAGAGGAAGGACCTCATTTGTTTTAATTGGTTGTGAAAGGAGTGATCAGTATAGGGTCAAAAGAAAGATTTAGTATGAACAGTTACTGGTAGTGGAAAATGTGGGTGTCCCTTTAAACTGCAGGTGAAACTAGTGGTGGGAGGCGAATGATGGATGGTGAAGTTAATCTGTGGGAGTCACAATTATGAATTGGCTAAATCATTAATTGGACATTCATATGTTGGTTGACTAACTAAGGATGAGAAGATTATTATTGTTGATATGACAAAGTCAATGGTCAAGCCAAGAAATATTGTTCAAACATTGAAAGAGCACAATGCCAACAGTTATACAACAATTAAGCAAGTATACAATGCAAAAAATATATATATCGTTCTTACATAAGAGACAATAATACTGAAATGCAACAACTAATAAAGCTTCATGAACGGGATCAGTATATTCATTGGCATAGATTGAAGGATGAAGATGTTATACGTGATATATTTTGAAGTCATCCTAATGCAATCAAATTATCCAATGCCTATAATTTGATATCTCTCATAGATAGTACCTACAAAACAAACAGGTACAGGCTATCGTTACTTGACATGGTTAGTGTGACATCAACAGGGATGACATTTTCTACTGCTTTTGCCTATTTGGAGGGAAAACATCTAAATAATGTTGTTTGGACTCTAGAACAGTTTTGAGGTATTTTTCTCAAACATGATGCACTCCCTGGAGTTATTATTACCGACAGAGATCTAGCATTGATGAATGTAGTGAACACTATTTTCCTTGAGTCTGCTAATTTGTTGTGTCAGTTTCACATTGATAAGAATGTGAAGGCAAAATGTAAAACCCTGATTGGTCAAAAAAATGCATGAGATTATGTCATGAAAGCCTGAGAGAGTTTGGTGGATTGTCCTTCTGATCAACAGTTCGATGAATGTCATATGAAGTTTGAAATTGTTTGGTGGATTGTCCTTCTGATCAACAGGTGCAGCTACAGATGGTTCTGCCATAGCCGCCGTAGCGACCGACTGCTGAGGAGGATCTAGCTCAATAAATGTGTCACTGTGCACCCCAGGTGGATGTCTAAGAGGATCCCCAAGCTATGTCAAACTCATGAAAGGATGAGATATCATGTAGAACTACTCTATGTAGTTTATTGCACATTGTCCAAGCGCAACACAAATCTGACCCACCCGTGCAAGGTATTCAAAAAACTGAATCCATCTATCATCTATTGATAAAGATGGAGCAGCAGGATGTGGAGGAATGATCTGCACATAATCAAACTGTCGCACAACCCTCTCTGGTCAGTGTATGACAATAGAGGGACCTCATCTGATATGTCCAGAAAATAATGAGACCAGTTCTAATTCTATGAATGCACGATGGTCATTATAAGGAATCCAGTACACAACATCAGATGTCAATCTATCCAATTGCTTACGATACGTCGACACTGGTAATGCCTTCTCAGACTTCCAACGGCAAGCAAGTGGTTTTCTCTCATGATAATCTTCAGCAGCAATAGAAAAAGCAACAATAGGAAAATGCTCGTACATCCAACATTGCACATATTTAAAAAAAATCAAAACAATACTCAATATAAACTACAAAACTAAAAATTAAATTTTAAAAAAATTATAAATACCTGTAAAAGTGTGATATATCCTACAAATTGTCTGACGCTTCTCTTTGACGCATCATTAAAATTCTCATACATATGGACCAGTGCAGCAGCTCCTCATTTGTAGCTTTCATTTTGGCTTAGGTCACAAAATGTATCCAAGAATACCACACGCACGTGTGTGGCACTCTTATTAGCAAAGAGTGTGTAACCTACCAAAGGAAAAATATATGCTCGAGCTGCTACAGTCCACTGTCTTGCATCGCAGTTGCTACGATAAATGTCTCGCAGTCAGGATAGCCGAATATTTGCCCCATGACATTGCAATGTATCATCTCTTGCTTCTTGTGAACTGACTTCAAGCAAGTCAACTAACAAGTCCTTGACTTTGTCTACATTAAGAGCCTCAAAGTTATGGAAGGCGCCTGTAATAGGCAAATGTAGCAACGATATCACATTATCGAGGGTGATAATCACCTCTCCTACTAAAGATGGAAACTACTAGTTTCCTTATGTCACCTCTCCGCAAAAGCAAATATAAGTCCCATGTCATCCGTGTTCAAGGAACATTCAATCAGAGGACTTAATCCTATGGCAGCCACTATGCCTTTAATCTCTAGAGCAACCCTTCCAAATTTTTCTATCTTCCTTCCATAGGAGGACAACTTCAACTCAAGACGTTCCTGGAAATAAAAATTTAAATCATTTCAACTTGAATAAAAAATAGTTATGGAAATATTATATATTTTAAAAGATAAATACCTCTTTATTTCAAACTATGACTGCCACATGATGAACATAGTCCACCAAAACTATGGTATCATGGGGCCCACCTTCAGCAACTGCCTCCTAAGGCTGGTGATGGACCTCGTCAGTTGTATGATCTACATGCTCAACATCCTCAGCAACATGTGCAGCTGTCCGTTGCCTACATGCAGATGTTGTTGACCTTTGATGCTGGGAGGCTTCATTCGCATCACCACTAACTTCTGTCCCTAAGGATCTTCCTATAATCCTGCCTAAAGCCTAACACAATCATGATTCTAACCATAATCTGCACATTTAAACAAGAATAATAATTAATGTCATCGTTCAAATAATAATTCAATTGATTACTATTTAATAATTCATAAATTAAAAATTTATTATTTTTTAAATAAATTTTTTATGACTTTTATATATTCATTAATGAATATAGAAATTCTTTTTTCAAATTTATAGACTTGACATTACTAATTCTAGTAAACTTAAATTAATGACCAAAATCTAAGTAGAATTTTTTTTTATTTCTAATAAATGACTATTTCATTTTTTAACAAATTAGTATCTCAATACCTTTAAATAATTTTAAACAAATGAAGAAATTTTAATTTTATACTTCCAAACACTATTTATATAAGTATTTAATACTATGAGTGTAATAATATATATAGCACTATATCAATAAAGAAAATTGTAATTTGAAAATTTAGATTTTCTTGTTAAACTAAATTGTCAAATATATACTAATAAAAATTTGGAATTTATGATATTTAAAAAATTTATAAAAAAAAAACTTTTTTAAATAGAAAATATAATTAAATTACTTATATTTTAAAAATAAATAAATAAAATAATATTTATACATTCATTTTAAATAAAAAAATTCTTAAATTATTTATTAAAAACCAACTTCCAAAAACAAATATAATTAATTAAATAAAAACACGTACAAAATATACAACAATATTTAGTTATTAAAAAATATTTTACAACAAAAACATTAATTAATTTTTAATTAAAAAATATTTATTCAATTATTATTTTATTAAATATTAAATTTAAAAAAATTATGAATTGCAAATTCTTATAATTCACACGGATTGTCAATCTGTATAATCCATACATATTGTCAATTCATATGAGTTATACGGATTATCAATCTTGATAACTCAATGCGAAACAAGTAGAGGGCGGGGACAAATCACTTATGGTGGAGACGATGGCAAAGGCGATGTCGACGTCGGGGAAACTCACTGGCGGCGCGACACGGAGCAGACGGAGGGACGAACGATGGCGTTTGACGATGCAAGGAAGGAGAGCGCAGAAGTGAAGAAGAAGAAGACAAACAATAGTCGTGAGGAAGAGGGAGAAGGAGACATACATGTTTTTTAAATTTAAGTGAAGGATATTTTCGTCATTTCATTTAAAATGTTGTGTGCACCAGTAATTTTGCTGGATGCACAAAGAAAAACCCAACAAATACACACAAAACAGGCCCAAAACAACAAGAGGACATGTAAATACAAAAGAAAGCATTGTTTGAGAGCTTATATAGTATAGAAAACTTGGAGGCCTTTAGTTCTTGTATCGTGTAGATTTCTTTTACACCTAAAAAAGAGTTATTCTTGGTGCCTGGATCCTTTTATATATATATATATATATATATATATATATATATATATATATATATATATATATATATATATCTTTGGATTTGGACCATTTTGATACAGAAACATCTTATTTTGTTTGCCCATTATGAAGGAACTTTAGTCAGGCTTTATAGCCTAGAACCACAAAAATATGTAAATTGCTTCGCATAATTAGCATCACATTTTGCAATGACAAATAAATAGTATAGTTTATGCTAGATACGATTCCACCAATACCATTACAACCATTCAGCCAAAGCTATTCACAACATTGAACACGTCTTACAATATGTACAGATCTTCCATTTAACACATTCTGCATTTTATAATATGGAGCAAAACAATTCACAGCATTGGTCACATTCTTCCCTTATAATATGGACTAAAATTGATTGTTCAATTAAATAAACCATCTGCCCCGCTAGTTAAATATTTTCATGTAGAGTGAGCAAGACACAAGATCTTCTTCAAGTCCATATGCATAGAGACATGAGAAATCTTTCCTTGTTAAAACCATTAATGAACATTGTAGATGATAGGCAAAACAGATTCTACATTTCCATTTTTTTTTACAATGTTCTACATTATTTCCTTCTTCAAAAAATATGAACGTTCATTTTGGATGGTCAAAACACATTATTAAACATTCTATTGTCAATTTGAAGTGTGTCTAATAAAACTATAAAAGAATACCTAGCTTAAAGTTTAAAAAGTATAATTAAAAACTAAAAACTCGCAAGTTAGTTTACCTGTGGGTTACTGAATATTCACGTATAATCATGTTAATATTTAGTAACCTCAGCTTATGTAATTGCTATAGAGATTCTTCATTTTCAGTTTCTCTGTTAACTGTTCTTGGGCATCCTTACATATTTTGCTTAATTAAAAAAAAATTATCACGTCTCTCTCTTACACTGCCGGAGCAAGTTTCAGTCTCTAAGAGGAGAAAGCTTCGGTCTTTCTTTCCCTAATCTCTCTTAGCTGGTCTTAATTTTTAATTAGCTAAGAATATTGATTAAGTGAATAAAAACAATTAATCTCAGCCGTTCATTGTTTACATCTAACGGTGATAAATAGTGGTCCACGGTTTTACTATTCCACGGTAGAATCCAGCATGTTTCCCAAACTGGAAAAAAAAAAAGAAAAAATAAATCTCCAGACTTCTGATCTAAGGCTCCCAAGAGTGCATACTGATACAATTCTGGAATTAAAAGGAACAAATAAGGATATTTTAGACAAAAAAATTCATTAAAATTCATGTAGTCCTCATTTGACAATATCAAACTAACATTTCTTACGTCTAACATATCAAAGAGTGACTTCCAAAAAAAAATAAAATCAAAGCGTAAAACAAAAAAACAACAATTAGAATATATTTTTGTAGGATTAAAAAAAGTAAAAATGTCCAATGTAATAAAAGCAAAACATAGGGGTGGTGATTATAATTTACCCTAAAAGTAATGCGGAAAAAGAGAAGGATCAATAAAAGCAAACAACAAGGCTAATTATTGTAATTAACTAAAAAACATCAAAAGATGGTATGTGAAAGAAAAACTAACTAGTAGGATTTTTTGCAGATTCAAAAAACAAGAGTGTCTAGTGTAATAAAATAATGGTTGCAATTTACTCTAATTTTATTTATGGGTCACTTTAGTCCACGTCTAATATTTTGGAGTAGGTGAATAAATTTATTGATTAGAATTTTGCAGGATACAAAATTTAAAAAAAAATGATTGTGGACCAAGACATTGACACCAAAGAGAGATAAAGATAAATGATGAGTGTGTACAAGCTGTTTGGAGTAAAAATTGTTACTTAGAAATTTAAGGACTAATTTTATCATTTATATAATTTTTTATTGCTAATCTTGTCAAGTTTATATTCAGCTTGGCTACTACAAAGTTGATTTTTTGTTGTGGTCTTATTGTTTAAACTTACTTGTTACATTTACTATCGTCGCCGATTAAGTCAAATAACAAACTGTTGGGTAGTACCGTTAATCTTTGTCATCACTTTGCATTGTTGATGAACTTAAGCTAATGAAGCTGTGGGTCTTTGCATGAAATCTCTACACGTGCTTTTATTGATATGCCAAGTTGGTTTTATTTAACTCCGTAGCTAGGAGCACTTTGTGGTAGCTAACATTCGGATAGGGCTTGGTTACCAATATTTGAGATGATTGAAAGTTTTGCCTGTGGCGTCTTCACTGACAGTGTTGCTTACTTGGATCTTGTTTTGTTGATTGCTGAGGATTGCTATAAGAGTTCATTGACCGTCACAAGAAGAAAATAGACTGTTCTTGTTGTTGTTGTTGTTTGTGGCGAAGGGTGTTTTGATCTAAGGATTTTTCATTGATATTGGACTCTTGGTACTGAAAGGTAAAGCTAAAAGCACTAAATGAAAGAAAAGCTAATATATATGGTGGTAATATATCCCGTGCATATTCTGTTGGAAAGGAAATGCCAAACTTCCAATGTGGATGTGCCTTCCTGTATCTGATGTAATGTTCTACATTGAAATGTGTTCTCTTAGTGGAGTGTTGTCTATATAAATGCGGACATTTTCTCTACAAGTTTCATGTCATTAATATCTTGAGGCAAAATGAGAGTTTTATTCGATGGCATACTTTAAACTGATCCGTGGCATTATTTAATGCTTTTCATGTTTTTGTAATGAGAAGTATTTTTTTTTCCATGGTAATTACAAGTTCAAATTGAACACACGCAATTGTATTGGATGTTTGCTAATTTGCATAAAACTTGAGTTGCAGGAGCACCCCCCTGAGATGGAGATAAAGCCTGAAGAATACAGCAGGAGACAACTAAAGGAATCAAAGTTCAAAAAAGGGATAGTAGAGGAAGTGAGCAGGGATGACAAAGGTTATAAGGGTGTTTGGTTTCTTGATACTGTTGTTGATATAATAGGAAAAGACAGGTTTCAAGTAGAATATAGGGACCTGAAAACCAATGGTGGCACCCAGCTTTTGAAAGAAGAAATTGATGCACGGCTTATTAGGCCCTGCCCTCCTGAAGTTTCATTTGCTGGCCCTTTCAAACAGTTCCAAGAAGTTGATGCATGGTATAAAATGACGGGTGGTGGGAAGCCGTTGCTCATGAAGTACTAAATAGCAGAGAATGTTTGTACAAAGATTACTAGTTTGATGGAAAATGGGTGATGCCTTCCAAGGTAAAGAAGCTTCTCCTTTTTATAATCACTCTTTTCTTCGGCAATTGCAATTGATATTATTAACTGTTTCCAAAATTGATTTAGGGGATAGTAAAACTTCAAACACAAATGTTTGCTAAACTCTCTTAGATTTGATTAGAATATCCTATATCTGGTTACTTTAGATTATGAATCAGTTTCTCCAGAGGAGTTCTAGCATCAATTGAAACTTGAGATTTCAATTGAATGATCCCAAGATAAAAAAGCTTTGTAACAATTTTCCAGCAAAAGGAACTTACAAAAGCAAATCATTTGCATCATGCTTAACTTGTTATATTAATTTCATGGTTGTCACTTGATATAAAGTTGCCTGTTTTGTTTCAATAAATTAAATTCAAGTTCAATGCTACTGAAATATTTTCAAACTATAGTAGCAGTTATAAATAACATAATATTATGTGTTTAAGTGTCATTTTCTTCCTAATCTCTCTTGCATCCTTTTTTCTTCTTTTTTTTTTTTGGCGGAAATGCTTAAATGTATTGGACAATATGGATTTTAAAATATCAGAAATCAAGTGAGCTGGTAAAGAAATTTGGAGATATGATGCCTAAAACCAAGAATAGCACTGGGATTAAAGTAATGTTGAAACGTCATAAGCCTAACGATAGTTCAAAGAAGCCTAGAGATGTAACAGCAAGGACCATGAACACCCAAAGCAAATTTGTGGCACATTCATGCAAAGGTGAAAATGTAGAAGTCAAAAGTGATGAAGAAGGCTACCAAGGTGCCTGGTATATACTGTCATTGTTGTCAACTCTTGGCAGAATGGCAAGTACTTGGTGGAGTATTTGACCCTGAAAACCGATGACTGGACTGAACAACTGAAAGAAGTGGCAGATGCTTCAGATATCAGGCCATATCCACCAGATGTCAAACGTGTTAACTGCTTTGCACTGCGTGAAATGGTTGATGCTTGGTACAATGCAGGATAGTGGGTAGGTCAGGTATCTAGTGTTCTTCCTGGCTTCAAGTATAAGGTTTACTTTTGGCATACAAAGGAGGAGCAGGAATTGGATCATTGTCATCTGAGGCCTCATCAAGAATGGATTTTTGGAAAATGGGTGCTTGCTTCTTTGGTATGACTTAAACAACACATTCTTTTATTTATTAATTTAGCAAAGTAGTCTTTTATGGATTTGGATTATCTGTTGTCACACAGTATACAGTTGGAAATGTGAACCGTCTGATTTCACCAAAGGGTCAGTATTTTAAAAGTGTTTTTAAGTTGAATTTATTGAAATGATTTATAAATCATTAGATCTTCATTAGATGGTTCTTATCGTTCGAATGCGTGAATGCATGTTTTATCCGACTGGAGGTAATCATGATCCGTTTTTTATTCATTTAATGTGATATGTTTGGTATAATTTATTGATCTTCCTTGCCTTTATATTCGATTAGTGGGTAATCTCACAACGTGCTGGCAATGCCCCTTTAATCTCTTGCTGTGTACTGTGTGTGGAAACCTTCTAATTGTTTCCCATATTTTAAATTATTCATACTTCTCATCCAGTGGTAAATTAATGAAACTTGTATAATTAATTGTTCCATTCACATATATTTGAGCTTTATTATCTGTTGTTTTCTAAACTTTTTCCATTATGACTATTTTTTTTTTGAAGAGTTATTCCATTATGACTTGAGTGATTGTTTAATTTCATTACTCATTTCATTTACCATGAGTTCAAAACTGAATGTTTTAATTTTATTTGTTCATTATGGTTTCTTCTAGGGCTGAAGACCTGATCATTAGTGAACTACTTGAGGCTCTTCCTGCCACTTTGCAATTTCACTGAAAATGCTTTCTACTACCGTCACTCACTCACACCTCCTACATCCCAAAATCTTTCTCTACTGAATGCGTTTCCATTTAGGACTTTGTGGAGTTGAGATGTAATCTGTAAATCAATATGTTGGTGTTGCTGATGATCACCCAGTTGATAACTGTAACCTTAACTTCCTAATTTAGTTAGAATATATCCCACTGGCATTACTCTGGTACATAAGTATGTTGGTATTGTTTTACGGATGCCTCATCTTTTTTATAAGTATTTTTGTTTAAGAGAAAAAAGTTTAAAAAAAGGGAAAGAAAAGAGGAAAAAAGATGTAAAAAGTGAGATGATGTTTTAGATGCTTTGGTAAAAAAAAAAAAAAAGAAAAAGAAAGATTGATAGAAAAAAGTTCTTTCTTAGGGCCTTCCACAGTTCAGATTTTTTAAAAAAGAAATGATCCATCTTATAAAAGTGATATGATTAACCGAATGATTTCTATAAACTAGATTGGTACGTTTTTTCTTCAAATTGGTTTGATTTTAATAGGTTCTATTCAATCAATTCAGTTATCTATTTTATACTCATATATGGTTTGATTTTTTTATATAAAAAACGAATCCAACTCCTTCATAAACACGTAAATGAACCATTTTTATAAATTGGTTTAGTTTCGATGTTGTCTCAAAACAGTTTTGGTTTTTATATTTGGTTTTTTTTTCACAACCCTATTCTTTCATTTTATTTGGGTGTGTAAAATGAGACAAAAAAAGAAGAAAAATGACATGTATAAATAATTTAAATTTCAGAAAAAAAAAATTAAAATACCCTAAGTAAAAAAAAATGAGCGATGTAATACAAATAACTAATAAGTATAATTTTCTAATTATATAAAAAAAGAAGACTTGATTCTCCCTTTATCCTCTAAAAACATTTGCAAAATGAAAAAAGTTCTATTAATATTAGCTAGAATTTTGAAGAAAAAATTATGAACTTAAGTTAAGTTTAATATTATTAAATAAATTAAATATTTTTAATTATTATAAATTAATTAATTAAGTCTAATAAAAATATTAAAAAAAGAGTACAATATATACAAAAGGTTTATTAATTTTTACTAGTTGAAAAAAAAGATACTCTCTTAATGCCTTTGTCTTCTTTTTTTTTTTTGAGTTAGATGTAACTGTAATAAAAGTAGTTAAAAAATAAATTAAGGATAACAAATATGCATTCGAAATGAGATAATTATTTTTTAGAAATAGTTATGGATAATAATTGTTTTAAAATGTTGTATTTAAAATAAATTTAAATAGTTAATTATATTTTTTTTCAGGCATCATAAAAATATAAAATAAAACTCTCTTGGTCAGCATTCTGCATTTATCATATTATCATATGCTCCGCAGTTTACTCATTTCTGTCTACTTCTCATCCATCATATGACATATGTTCCTTCGATCCCCTTCTCTATTTTCCTTTATCCCATTGTCCGAATTCACGTTCTTTTTCGTCCCAATCCTTAAGCTTTAAGCTCTAAACTGGATCCACCCCACCCACATACCCAGTCTTCCCTTTTTTGAGGTAAACGCTATGCTATATTACTCAATATAAAATATTCATTCATTCTTGCGTGTGCGTGTGTGTTGCGATAATGACGACTCAAATTCGATAATTCCCAATTGTTTTTTATTTCAAATGTAAACGCAAAATGAATACCCATTTTCCCCTTTTCCATTCTTCAACCATCACAAACCCACCACCGCCCCAAAGTTGAATCCTTTCTGTCCCCACAACATCAAGTGCAGCTTCTTCGGATGCCCCGAATTCTGTTCCGGTAAGCAAAGATCGAATCTTTGCCTTGTTTTTTGGTTGCCCAGGTTTTTTTATTTTCTTTTAAATTCTGCTATTCATGATCGGATTGCGTATTTGAGGTTTTGGTTTTCAGTTATGGATGTGCGAGGAGATGGGATTTTCCCGGATGAGGTGGTTATTCAGATTCTAGCAAGGTTGCCTGTGAAGTCCCTTTTCAGGTTCAAAACCGTGTGCAAATTGTGGTATAGGTTGTCTTTGGATAAGTATTTCATTCAACTCTACAATGAGGTGTCTAGGAAGAACCCCATGATTCTGGTGGAGATTTCAGATTCGTCCGAGTCCAAAACTAGCTTAATCTGTGTTGATAATTTGAGGGGTGTGTCTGAATTTTCACTGAATTTCTTGAATGATAGAGTCAAGGTTCGAGCATCTTGTAATGGCTTGCTGTGCTGCTCTAGTATTCCTGATAAGGGTGTCTTCTATGTCTGCAATCCGGTTACTCGCGAGTACAGGTTGCTTCCCAAGAGTAGGGAAAGGCATGTGACTCGATTTTACCCGGATGGCGAGGCTACCTTGGTTGGTTTGGCCTGTGATTCGGCATATCGGAAGTTCAATGTTGTTCTAGCGGGATACCATCGCATGTTTGGTCATAGGCCAGATGGAAGTTTCATATGTTTGGTGTTTGATTCGGAGTTGAACAAGTGGAGGAAGTTCGTTTCGTTCCAAGATGACCATTTTACTCACATGAATAAGAACCAGGTTGTTTTTGTCAATAATGCTCTGCACTGGTTGACTGCTAGCTCTACTTATATACTTGTGCTTGATTTAAGTTGTGAGGTTTGGAGGAAGATGCAATTACCGTATGACTTGATTTGTGGAACGGGAAATAGGATTTATCTCTTGGACTTCGATGGCTGCTTGTCTGTTATTAAAATTTCAGAAGCATGGATGAATATATGGGTGCTAAAAGATTACTGGAAAGATGAATGGTGTATGGTGGATAAGGTGAGTCTGAGGTGTATCAGAGGAATGGTGCCAGGCATTTTTCCAATCAGTCAGACAGGTGAATGTGTTTTTTTGGCAACTCATAAGCAGATTTTGGTGTATCATCGCAAGACTCAAGTTTGGAAAGAAATGTACTCTGTGAAGTATAGCTCAACACTCCCATTATGGTTTTCTGCTCATGCATATCGCAGCACAATGTTCTCGTGTAACTGAGTCATGGTGACTGCATCAAATAACTTTTGTACATATATTTCTAGTTGCAAGTGTTTTATATTTATTTAAGTCATAGTTATTCGCTCAAGATATCATTTGTTTCTGGTAGTCATGTTAAGACTGTGATATTGTCTTTGCCATTATATGGCTGCACCGTTGTCTCTTGTAACTAGGGTGTGGCTTGCCGATCGATAAAAAAAACTGGTGTGTGGCTTCAATAAATGGCCTTTGTACATACATTTCTAGTTGCAACTTGCAAGTGTTTCATACTGATTTGGTCATTGTTATATGCTGGAGATATTGCATTTTTTCTGATACTATATCTTTTGTTGTAATTTTAATGTTTACTTCAAAAGATTTTTTTTTAAAGATTTAATTAAACAATATTATAAATTATTTATAACTCTCAATTTCTTTGTCTCAGGTTTGTTTCTTATATATATATATATATATATATATTCTTCAATGTAGGATAAAACATAGGTGTGTGTGAGAAATTTTTTTTGATCAAGTGATATTATTTGTTCCTTCTCTTTGCTTCTTTTAATCTATCTCCCTTTTTATTTTTGAGTTGTTTATCTTTGTGAGTTTGGTAATCTTAACTCTGCTAAGACATTCCTATTGTATCCTGGGAGGTTTGCGTAGGACACCGCGGATAAACTTTTTAGATCAATAAGTGTCATGTCTCAACAAGTTCAATCGTGTTCGAGATTTTCGACTTCAGCAACAATAATCTAAAAGGTTTATATCTTGGTTGAAGCTGCAAAACCTGTCAACAATGTTGATGCTTTCAACCCCATGCCACCGACTGCAACCTTTGCCAAGTCGTTGCCTGACGTCTCAAAAAATTGAGGTCTTCGTTGGCCAAAACTTTCGTCATTGGAGGAACATGTTCATACCTTGTTAGACATGCATGGAGTTGTCTTCGCTCTTCCACTCCTAGACCTGATGTCGTTGTTGATGCCATTCAACTTCGACAATGGGTTCAGGCCAATAAGGTATGTTGTCACACTTGGTTAAGTGTCATTTGTAATGATCTTTTCGATGTCTACTACTCCTACAAAGAATCCAAAGAGATATGAGACTCTCTCATACTCAAATACACTACCAAAAACGTGGTCAGACAGAGATTCATCATCGCCAACTATTACCATTGGACGATGAACAAAGAAAGAGACATGAAGGTACAATTCAATGAATGCCACAAGTTGTTGTAAGACCTGGAGATTGAAAACATTTCTCTGCCTGATGAGTTTGTTTCTGAACTCCTAATTGAGAAGTTGTCAAAGTCTTAGATAGACTACAAACAACAGTTAAAGCACAGGCACAAACGAATGTCACTACCAGACTTTATCACCCACATTATCATTGAAGATACAAATAGGAAGGAAAGTATTGTAGTAAGAACCAAAGCAATGCATACCAAGGCAAACACAGTACAAGACAAACCGTTTCATAAGAGGTATGTCAACAAAACTAATCACAATAACAAGAAAAAGTACAAACATAATAACCTGTGTGTTGCTTCTTCTAATATGATCACATGTGCTCCTAATTCTAATCCTTCTTTCAAGAAAAATGGAGTTTGTTTTGTTTGTGGGAAGCCAAGAAATTTTGCTCCTCAATGCAGGTGCAGAGTTGTGGCTAACCAAGTTGAAGGAAATGATGTTATTGTTGCGGTCATTTCTCAAGTGAATGTTGTCACTAATGTGAACAAATGGGTGGTAGACTCTAAGGCTACCAGACACATTTGTGCTAATAAGATTATGCTTACCTCCTACATTGCTGTGGGGAATGGAGAATAACAAGTTTATCTTGGTGATTCGAGAACTACTCCGGTTCAAGGAAAGGAAAAAGTTATTCTCAAGTTCACATTTGGAAAAACATTGGCATTGAATGATGTGTTACATGTTCCCTCTATTAGATTTAACCTTATTTTTGTAACATTGTTGGAAAAGGTTGGGGTAAAAATATCCTTTGAGTCTAATTAGATAGTTATGATTAAGAATAATGTATTTGTGGGGAAGGGTTATTGTGATCAGTGTCTCTTTGTACTCAATGTTTCTGAAGTGATTAACGAGAATGCATCTTCTTCTGCTTACTTGATTGATTCTTATGATATATGGCATGCTAGATTACGACATGTTAATCCAACGTATGTTATGAAATTGCAACGAATAGGTTTAATTAATATGCATGGTAAACAAAGTAAGAAATGTGAAATATGTGTTAAATCAAAATTAACTAGAAATTATGTTCTTTTGTACAACGTGAAACTGAACTGCTAGGCTTAATTCATTTTGATCTTGTTGATTTAAAACAAACTATGACAAGAGGAGGTAAGAGTTTATTTTGTAACTTTTATAGATGATTACTCTAGATATAGTAAAGTTTATCTAATTAGACACAAAGATGAAGTGTTTGATATGTTCTTATCTTATAAAGCCGAAGTTGAAAATCAATTGAATAGAAAAATCAAAAGGCTAAGATTCGATAGGGGTGGGGAGTACACTTTGTTCAATGACTTTTGTGAAAAGGAAGGTATAATTCATGAAGTAACCCCACCATATTCACCCGAGTCAAATGAAGTAGCTGAAAGGAAAAATAAAATCCTTAAGGAAATTATGAATGCTTTACTTGTTAGTTTCTCTACTCCTAACAACCTTTGGGGAGAACTCCTTTTGACTGCTTGTATTTTACAAAAATAAAATTTCACATAAGAAAACAAGTTTGAGCCCTTATGAGTTATGGAAAGGATATAAACCAAAACTGAAATATATGAGGGTGTGGGGGTGCCTAGCCAAAGTGATGTTACCCGATCCAAAGAAAAGGAAAATAGGGTTTTAAGACTTTTGATTGTTTGTTTATTGGTTATGTTGAACATAGTGCTGCCTATAGGTTTCTAGTTCTTAAGAGTGATATGATTAAGTGTGACACCATCATGGAGACTAAGAATGTTGAATTCTTTGAGGACATTTTCCCTTTGGGGTCTAGCGCTAGTTCCTGCATCATTTCTAGTCTTAAACAACTAGTTGAAACCTATAATGAACCTATAAGTGAGGATTTAAGGAGAAGTAAAAAACATGGGACAGAGAAATCTTTTGGAGATGACTTTTATACGTATCTTATTGAGGACGATCCCTTAAGTTTTTCAAAAGCTATTAGTTCTATAGATGCAAACCTTTGGGAGCAAGCCATTAGGATTGAAATTGATTCTATTAAAAAGAATAATAAATGGACTTTAGTGTATCTACCTGAGGGTGCAAATTCTATTGGATGCAAATGGATCTTTAAGAGGAAGTATAACCCTGGTGGATCTATAGATAAGTACAAGAATTTCCTATTATGATTTTGATAGCCTTAGCTGCAATCCATAAGTTAGTGATTCATCAAATGGATGTTAAGACAACTTTTTTTAATGGTGATTTAGAGGAAGAGATATGTATGACTCAACTTGAGGGGTGTGTGGTGGATGGTCAAGAGAACAAAGTGTATGAACTTTTGAAATTCCTATACAATTTAAAATAAGCGCCTAAACAATGACATGAAAAGTTTAATGAGACTTTATTTGTTGATGGTTTTCTAATAGTGATGTTGATAGATGTGTGTATACAAAATCTATGAATGATAATCATGTTAGGTGAGACAAACCAATATTTGTGTTTTTATTTATTTATTAAGATTTTTTTGCTCATTGAGTAGTTAAGACAAAATTAGGTATTCATGGAGAGAAATAAAAAGTTTATAGTGAAAATAAATGAAATGATAAATTTAGAAGATTTAAAAGTCTAAAATACATTTTGTTATATTATAAGAAGGATTAATTATTATTTTAGTCCCTAAATTTGGGGTGTGTGTTTTTTTAGTCCCAAAATTTAAAAATACTTTTTTTAGTTCTTGAATTTTGACAAATTATTTTTTTTAGTCTCTAACATAATAAATTGATATTTTATGGTGGTTTTTAACATTTTATGATGAGTTTTTAAAGCATTTTATGACAATTTTAAAATACAAATTCAAGTAGTTAAAAAATAAAAATTAATTTATGACACCTAAAAATCATTACAATGTGTTAATTTATTATGTCATGGACTACAAAAGTATTTTGTCAAAATTTAGGGACTAATTTTTTTAAAAAAATTCCAAGACTAAGAAAACACATATTCCATATTTAAATACTAATTAAATCTTATAAGAATAAGAATATAACTATTATTTAATTTTTTTCCTTTATTTTTCTATTCAAATAGTAGAACAGAAAATTGATGTTTTCTTCTTTGCTTTCTTTTTCTTCTATTTTTGTATCTGCTTGTTTCATTTCCAAACTTAACAACCCTGCTTTTTAATTTTTAATTTTATTTGAATACACGGAATGGATGCATATTTTTTTTTAAATTTTTTTATGTAAATCATTATGTTACATAAGTTTGCATGATAAAAATAGGTAAAAAAAAGAGTTTTCTTGGAAAAAAAAATTAATTAACTAAGAAGGTTTCACATAATTATAAATATTTGTTTATCTTATATATTACACGCATTCAAACACATATAGAATCCAATCCATATAGAATAAAAAAAAAGATAAATTAATGATGAAATTGTGTCCAATGTTTGATTTTTATGGGAAAAACGTTTAACAGAGTTTATATATATATATATATATATATATATATATATATATATATATATATATCATTTTAATAGTGATCATTTTTTAAAATTAAAATTGAATTCATTAGACAGAAATTGTTATTTATAAATGTAACGAAATTAATTATTATGTAAATTAGCTTTACTAACAGTAATTAAATCAATTTAATTTGTGTCATAGTTAATTTGATTATAATAAAGAATGAAGGGGAAGAAAATAGTGTGAGAGGAAGAGAAATGGTGGGGTTGTTTATTATGGAGAAGTGAGAAGGGTGAGGAGACTAGGAAAATTCTTGAAAGAATAGAATGATCATTTGTTAAGACTTATAGTGTAAATAATAATTTTGGTAGTCACAATAAGAATGTGAGTAGTGGATGACACATTAGCCAGTCTTGGGTCAAGAAACAAACTACACAAGCCCAAATTGTTATTGCACACACCTTCCTATCTTTCTCCCTCTCCCTATCTCTCTATTCTCAAATTCTGATTCTCTCTTTCCAACTCACACACACAGAACTCACAGGATCCTTTATCTTTAGGGTTTTTGATGCTCCTTCTTCTCGATGCTCTCTTATCGTCGCGCACCGTAGCTCAAGGTACATACATGATCTCGTGCTTTTTTTCCATTTCTGTTTCTCCTAGGTTGTCACTGGATTATTATTTTACTTCTTTATCTGTATCCCTAATTATCCCCTATTTTTAATTTTGTTCACGTGGTGCACACAAATTAATTATCAATTCCCACTGGAATCTTTGATTTTAGGGTTTATTGCTTATTTTTCGGTATTATACTGTCTGCTTGTTTACGGCCCGGTAATTTTGGGATTAATCATTTGTTTTCATCTGCTAATCAGGTGTTAGTGCTAATGGAGTTTGAAATGGTGTAAGTTGAAACCCACCTTTTTAGTAATTCCTTAAGGTGTTAATAAGCTACATGGCTCGGAAGGGTAATCAGCAGAAGAATGGAGTGGACCGTCATGGATTGAATAACAAAAAAGGGGTTTCTGGTGGCATGCTTCCGGGAATGAAAGACCTTGGTAAAGGAGGGCCGGTGAAGGTTTTCCTGAGAGAGGAACTCGCAGAAACCAATTGTATCGGTGTTTCGCAGACTGCATGTGATGCTAGTTCTTCAGGTGATGAGTGTAACAATGAGCAAAGGTCTGTCAAGGTTTCTAGAAAAGAGAAGCAAGGGATGGCCGGAAAGCATGACCTGGAGGAGTCCTCATTCTTTGAGGGTAATTCTGGGGATGGCAGTTTGAATTCTGAAGCCGAAGCTTCAATACAAGAAGAAAATGGGACTTTACCTAGAAGTAATCAAGGTCAACAGAGTATAAAGAGTAGATTGAGCTGTATACTGGATAGTTTGCACCTGAAAAGTGTGGTGGAAAAAGTAGAGCTTGCCGATAATGTGATAATTCGGAGATTAAGATTGTTAGTGTTTTCCATCTTTACAGCAGTTTCAGAGTGGCTAACCAGGCAGACTCCATTGTTTGTATCTCTTAGAACCATCGTGTTTGAAGCCTGCCATAATGTCAGAACAAAATTTGTGCTGGCATATCCTATTGTTTTGAAGTGCCTCATGCATTTTGGAAACATAATGCTCCTATTATCAGTGTTTTGGTTGGACTGTGCCCTTCGGGGTGTTGATTCATTTATACGTATGGGTACAACGTCCTTCTTCTCTGTTATTTGGTGTAGCATATTCTCGGTGATTAGTATGATAGGGATGCTCAAGTTTCTTGCTGTCCTGGTAAGCTCGGGTCACACTTGTCATTGCTTTTTATTATCTTGGAGTTAATCTGATGATAAAACCATCATAATTGAAGTTTTTATAGTCACTATAATTAATTCAATTTTATCTTATTAGTTCTTTCCACCATGTAGATGCACAATTTGCATTGTAGTATTCTGTGTTGATTAATCTCGTATAATTGCGTTTAATCACCTTAGGAAAGAAAAGTTCGATGAAAAAATGTTTATTGAGCTGTTAGATTTAAAATCTATCCCTGTTGTTATACATTTTATTGTTTTACTTGCATTTCTTTTGATTTTTATTTTACTATCTTAAGATTGATTGTTCATATTGGAAGCAGTTTCCAACTTCCCAGTACACTTGTTCTGATTGTTGCAATTTTAGGTTAAGATATGGTAGTGATAATTCTGCAAGAGGAAAGAATTTGGCATGACAATGTTTTATTTTGTCCAAATTAATAAACATTCGTGTGGGCTGGGAGTATACATAACAAATTATAAAACCTAGTGTACAAATTGTTTCAGTTTATACTGTTTTACATAAGTTGAATCAGCTTGAGTTGCATCATCTTGTAACTATTTGACTTTTGAACCCCACATGTGGCAAATATGTTAGTTTGGATGAATTTAGCGAACATGATACTTAGTTCTAGGTGTATCACCACTCTTGTACTTGGGATGTTTTGTGCATTTTTTCATTCTATTCCCTTCCTAAAGTGTCTTGTAATTTTTTTTCTTTTCCTATGCTAACTAGCTTTTGTAATTGATCAGGGCCTGGCTGCCTTGATTGGATGTTTTCTTGGGCTTATGCTTGCAATTTTGGTAGTTGCAATCATTGGGGTTATTACCTTGTGGTTTTATGGTAGCTTTTGGACAACAGCATTTTTCATCATTCTTGGAGGTGATTTGTGTGCCCTTCTGTTTACCTTTGAACATTTTCTGTCAGTTCTTATGTGTCCTTTTTCTATGGTAGTTGGGTATACATGTTACACTGAATCTTTGTTTTTATTTGAAATTTCAGGATTGACATTTATGTTAAGTCATGAACGGGTGGCACTACTTATCACCACAGTGTATTCAGTCTATTGTGCAAGACTGTACGCTGGCTGGCTTGGTTTGCTATTGGCTTTTAATTTAGCTTTTATCTCTAGTGATGTTCTGATATACTTCCTGAAGAAAAATATAGAACAACAGAGTAGATCCAATCCTTTTGAGCAAAGAGCTGGAATGCATGGTCAACCAGGATTTAGTGATGAACCAACACATGCGTCTTCCTCGGAAAATGGACAGGGACCATCTGCAGATCGCAATGCTGGCATCCCTTCAACTAGTGGGGTTGATTCTGATTTAACTTCTGAAGATGAAGTTGTCCGTTTGTTGAACTGCTCTGATCATTATGCAGCACTGGGATTCACGCGGTATCAAAATATAGATGTTTCAATACTAAAGCGGGAATATAGGAAAAAGGTTGTTGACATTCTCTAATGTCAATACTTACACAACCGTGCTTTATTTTTGTGTCTTTCTAAGATTTTGTATTGTTGGGAGTTATTAGTGTGGTTGGATATTGAGTTATTTGTAGGATGAAAGTTTAATGCTCTTCTATAACTTAAATACTATCCTTTTTGTTGCTTGATAACTCTCCTCATTACTAAGAACCTCTGTTTTCATTGATTATCAGGCAATGTTGGTACATCCTGATAAAAATATGGGTAATGAGAAGGCTGCAGAAGCCTTTAAGAAACTTCAAAATGCATATGAGGTGAGTTTTAAATTTTTGTTCTCCCTGAAAATCAAGAGATAATCCTTCCCTAATACTTTATGGTTATAATGGTTTCCCAGATTCTAATGGATTCGTTGAAGCGAAAAGCTTATGATGATGAGCTAAGGAGAGAGGAGATTTTGAGTGTATTTCGTAGATTTCATGATGCTTCTCGTAAGGTATGATTTATACTTTTTTCCCCTACTGTTTTAGTATTGTGGTAAGTGGAAAGGGAACTATGCTTTTTGGGTCAAACACATTGTGGTCAGGAATAATATTCATCAGTATTGGGGATAATAACCATGAAGAGGTAGAAGACTTAGTAGGGATGAACATTCATTGTTCATGAATCATAATATATATATATATATATATATATATATATATATATATATTCCAAAACCATGGAATTGTAATGACCAATGTTTTAATGGGGATTTTAGAAGATTTCTACATCATTATTTTGATGTGTAGTGTAGTCATGCATGTATTTTTCTTCATCTGGAAGGGGCAGTTTGCTGTCTCTTGCCTGTGTTCAGTAGACTCTGAAGACCATTTAGAGAACCTTGTAATCTATTTTTTGATACAATTTATTATTCTCTTTTCTAACTTTGGCTGTGAATGCAACTGATTTGCCAGAATGGTAGGCATGGATTCTTTCCTTCAGGATTTGCACGATCTGATGCAGATGGCAAGGATCCATTTGGTGATTCAAGGCGAATAGCCTGCAAAAGATGTGCTGGCTTTCATGTCTGGATACACACCAAGAAACAAAAGTCTCGGGCAAGATGGTGCCAGGTTTCTTCTTAATCTTTTTTGTTCTCAATGAAGCCTAGGTGGCATGCTTAACTGACAGTTAGTTGGCTAAGTCTATTAATAATTGCAAAATATTTGCCAGTATTCTGTCTCTCTCAGCATGCTTTCCCTTAAGAGAGTATTTTTCATATGTATCATGGCATGTTGGCACTAATGTTTTATGGTGGGTTTTTTTTTTTTTTTTTGTTTTAAAGGATTGCCAAGACTTTCATCAAGCTAAGGATGGTGATGGATGGGTTGAACAATCTTCCCAACCATTTCTTTTTGGCTTATTGCAGAAGGTGTGAATCAACGTACCATTTTGAAAGTCTTATTGGATAACACCTTATAACCCATAGTTCAAATTTTATGAGTCAATTCCTGGTTCTATGAGATACATAGTCAGAATAAAATTTTGCTTAATAATTTGAATTGTTTTTACTTTAGGTTGATGCTCCTTCAGCATATGTGTGTGCTGGTAGCAGGATATATGATGCCACTGAATGGTATATCTGTCAGGTAATTTAGTTTTTTAATCTTCATATTTTGACCATATTTCATTTAAGAACTCAGTTGTTAGATGTGTGTGTGCGCGTGTTTGATATGCTTGAAAGAATTTGTTTCAGCTCACATAAGATACCAGACAGGATTGTCTGTTTGAAAAAAAGAGTTTTAAATATTGCAGCATAGTTTTGTTCTGATTTTAAAAAACTGTTCTCTCTAGCAATGCCATGTGAAATAGTGATATAGGCATATTTCTCTAGAGTCCAGATATGTAATCTCTATTTTAGTTTGTCTGGTTTGCATGATTCACCGAATAGCTTGCTTAATGAGACTTGTATGGAGATTAAAGATCCACAAGGCATTAATGATGAACATATTTATTGCAGGGCATGAGATGTCCAGCGAATACTCATAAGCCAAGTTTTCATGTGAACACAAATTTAATGTCCAAGCATAATTCTGGCAAAGGAACTAGTTCAGGTCAAAGAGGTGGGCATATGCCAACACCTAATATCGAAGAAACCATGACTGAGGAAGAATTATTTGAGTGGTTACAGAATGCAGTACATGCGGGTGCATTTGACAATTTTAGTGGCACTGCAACAGAGAGCCCATCTCCCAAATCTGGAAATGGAATGAAAAGTCCTGGCAGTAGTAGCGCCGGTGCCAGTGCTGGTGCTGGTGGTAGTAGCAGCAAGAGAAAGAAAAAGGGAAAAAAGCAATGGTGATAACCATGTAATGTTATATCTCATTATGGCGGTATTGCCTTGAGGACTTCGAATGCTTGAAAAGCATTTAAGTTTCAAAGCCGATATCTGTTAATGAAGCCCCAAAAATTGAGTTGTAGCCACATTGTACAGCGTTATTTTTCCCAAAGTGTAGATATTGTTGTCCAATAAATTTTCTGGTATCCCTTTAGCCTTTTTAATACAAGTTGTATCAAGCAGCAATTTTAAACAGCCATAGCACATAGTATACCATCCTAGTACCTCAGGTGGCACCATTGCCACCTTATATTTGCCGTGTTTTGGTTAAATTCATAGTTGTGACTTTCTGGTGGTTAATTTAAATATTTTAGTTAATTCAAATAATAATATATTGAAGTAATAAATTATTGTGGTTTGCATAGTAATGAATTTCGATAAATATATGAATGTTAGGCATCAACTATGCATTCTTAACGTCAAAAGAAAAATAAAAACAAACTATGCATTCTCGCACAAATTTTGTATTATCACCTGAATTCCTAACAATTGTATTTGTTTCTGTAAGTAGATTGCATGATCTCTATACACTTGTGGTGCGGTCAACTATGAATTAACTGACAAGGATGCTTTATGGTCTTAAAAAAATGGATCATTGTTTTTCTGTCTTTTTAAAGGAAAACATTTAAATTAAGAATGTCTAATTTACAAGGAAAAGGAAAAGCTAAGTATCGTCTCAAAAAATAAAAGGAAAAGCTAAAGAATTAGTTTTAGTGCTTTTACCATACCTATTAAAAATAACTTCTTTAAAGAATGGCCGAAAAGCACCATATTATAGATTCTTGTCTAGATGAATGTAGATGGTTAGCTTTCATATTTAGTGAATGATCTTATAAATTTTTCGTTGATTTATTTCGTGAATGATTTTTATGTTTTATTTAAAAAGTTGATTGAGACAATTTAACCTAAATTAAATAATTGAGTTTTGACATTAAAAAATAATTGATTTCTAATTTAATTTTAATGATATTACATTTTTTGTTTCTCAAATTATTTTTAGTTCATAAAACATATTACTAAGTGTTGTTCTAGTCTTTTTTTGGCAGAGTAGTTGTTCTAGTCTTTTAAAGCTTTTATTATATAAATTAGTTTCTAAAATTATCAGTTTGTTAACAAGTACAACTGAAGAGATGAATTTTTACAAACGAAAATTTGTAAAAGTGTTGTGTCGTACGTCACGTGGACTAATTTGTATATTTATTTAAGAGTAATTTTATTCAAATAAAAAAAAATCAGCCACAGATTCAAACCTCTCTCTTCTAAAATAATATGAATACTAATTTTTCAAAATAATAACAAAAAAAGGGAATTGATAATAAAAATCTGTTTAATTATTTTCTTAAATGAAATTTGAAAATTTTATATTCAATTCTGATTGAATCAAATTAAGTTAGCTATTACTTTAAAAAATAAATATATTTTAATTTTTTATTTTTTATATAAAATTTAAACTTAAAACCTTAAGTTAACATAAATTAAGTATTTGTTTTAAATTAAAACGCACAAACTTTAATAAAAAAATATTTATTTAAAACTAATTTTTTCACACAGTTTAATAAATTAAAAGATTAAAATAATTTAATTTTACCCAACTTGAAAATAAATATACCCTACCTTCCATTGATACATTCCATTTCACATTGATTTAATCCATAACATAAAAATTAAAATAATTTACCTGTCCAAACAAAAAGAACCCCTCTTAACAACACTTGAAGTTGAAGTGTGTAAAATTCATTCCCTTCTCTCGATGGAGGCAAAGTCACTGCTCAAGGGTTCATCACTTAAACCTTCTTATCCCATCCATAAGCTTTCAAAAACCACGATGATGACACCCAACTGCGTTAGATTCAGTTTCAACTACAACTCATGCCTCATATTCGCAAATGGGTACCCTTCTTCTTCACTTCCACTTTCTCTTCAGAATAAGCCCAGAAAATCGGCATCAGTGGTTGTGAGTGCCCGAAGGAAAGACAAGAAAGAAGATACCCATAGCTCTGTTCCCAAACCCGACGAGGTCACTGGTTTCTTCCCCGAAGCTGTGCTCCTTAAAAAGGTCACTTTTTTATACATACCCGCGTTTTGTTTTTCTTTTCCCTTCTCAGTTTAATGTGATTTTCTCGGTTGGGGCAAATTTTTATGGGTTTGGTTTTGTGTACAAGATACCCTTTTGAAGATTCGTTCATCTTATAGAAGAGAGTGTTCCTCACAATTTAGAACATGTTATAGTATATGACACTAGTTATTGCATCCTTTAGTTAACTGTGTTCATTCTTTATGGGATGAAGTTTCTCTTTGATATTAAATTGTTTTTTTTATTGTGATTTTCAGAGAACAGTTGAGGAAGAAGGGAAGCTTCTCCCGGAGTTTGAAGATGCTGATGAAAGTGAGTGGTCATGGTTCTAGTTGTTCAATTTGTCCTTAGTTGCTTGCATCTGTTTGGATAGGCTAAATAGTTCGGGATTACTGTGCTGAGATTATTGGTTATTTATTTCTTTTAATATTTTTTTAATTTTCATTTACAGGAGAACTCTTTGAAGCGCTGATGCTTGAGCTGGATAGTGATATGGATGTTGATATATGTACGTAGATTCTTTATCCTTTCTGTTAGAGAAGATATTTTACTATTGCACAAATGTAATTTTGTAGAAGTAGGAACTTTGTTACATTTCTTGTAATTATTTTCATTCTCTTTGTAGTTCTTTGATTTGTTTGTGAGCTGTGTTAATTCTTGTATGTATATGGTTGTTCTGGATTCAGATAGCAATAATGTGATGAATCATTCCCTTCGAAGATTTGTTCTTTAGATGGTAGAGCTCATAAGCTTTAAATAATCACAATCTGTACCAACCTTTTTTCTTTATCCTGCAACCCTCTTCTTTCCAATGACCCCAAAGACCTTTGCCACCAAATTATCACTTCCACATATCTTCCAGTCAAACTCACTGGTGCCAAATATCCTACCTATCTACCTGACACAAACAATGCTCAACTGAAACCATCAAGTTTAATGATGTTAATGTTCTTAACCGTGCACACAACTTTTGGGTCTGGATCAACTATTGTATCTCACTCCTTTGAGCTTTTGTGAGGTCAATGTACAAGCAGATAAGTTACATGAGTGTGTGTGTGGAGGGTGAGTCTTGATGCAACAGTAAGGTTGTTGTCTTGTGACCTGAAGGTCACATGATCAAATCTTGAAGACAGTCTCTCCACCTGTAGGGGTAAGGCTATGCTATGCGCATCTACTGTTTACATATCCCACTAAGTGGGAGCTTTGTGCAGTGAGTCACCTTTATGTGCATCAGTGCATGTGCGCATGTGTTTTCCTTAAACAATTTAAGATGTCATATGGCTTCTTATTGTAGTTACTAGCTACCTATCTTCTGCCAGTACATAGTAAAATAAAAGATCTTGGTGCTAATCTTTATCTATATCTCAACTGCTCTATCTCACAGTACTCTGCTGCTTCTTTACCTATGCAGTGCGCCACTATGAGGTTATGTACTTAATTCATGAGAAGCATGAAGAGGAGGTTGTAGCTGTCAATGAGAAAATTCAAGGTAATCTTTCATGGTTTACTTTATATAATTTTTTAACTGCTCATATTCCCTTGATGCCATGTAGAATGAGTTCTATAGTTCACCATTTCTTACATCCCTTATTTGTCTTATTAACTCTAACGACATTTTTTATTAACCTCCCTTTGCCAAAAGTTAACAAGTCATAGCTGGTAAATATATTCTTCAATGCCCTATCTGGAATTTCCACGAGGGATTTTGCTTCTTTTGTTCCTATTCATTCAGTAGGAAAATGAGGCTGTGGAAAACTTTTGCACTAGATATACTTTATCCTCTGTGGCAATGTTAGGTAGTCCTGTCTCTATGCTCCATAGAACTGACGGTGGTAAAATGTATAAGTTGTGGAATCACAAAGAACAAACAGTAACTATCTGCTAATTGGATATATCACATATGTTATGGGCAACAAACAAAAAATTTCTGTTTAAATTCTTTAATAATTTACCTGGACAGTAGATAATAACAATTCCTTGATATTCTAGTGGTATCTTAAAAAGTTGCTGTGATCTAAAGATGAACAAAAAAGATCTTCAGATTAGTCTGGTTGTATTTTAAAAATTTTGCAAATATTTGCAGACTTTTTGAGGGAGAAGAAAGGTCAGGTTTGGAGATTGAATGATTGGGGTATGAGAAGGCTAGCTTACAAAATAAAAAAAGCTAACAATGCCCACTACATGTTGATAAACTTTGAGTTGGATGCCAAATATATCAACGATTTCAAGACTCTGTTGGACCAAGATGAAAGAGTTATTCGGCATCTGGTGATAAAGAGGGATGAGGCAATCACTGAAGATTGCCCTCCTCCTCCGGATTTTCATACACTGCGTGGAAATGCAGATGATGATGAGGACGAAGAATTTGATGAAGATTATGATGGTGACTGGGATGGTGAAGATGAGGAGGATGGCGATGAAGGCGAGGATGATATTATTTTTGTAGATGGTGATGAAGATGATATAGATTCTAGAAAACAGACATCAGCAAATGTTAGACAACCAGATATAAGAAAATTGAGGGCTGAGAACGTAAGTAGGTAAGTGGATGCTATCTTATATCCTTTGATTCTTTTGTTCATTTGTTTCCATAGGAATGCAGAGCAGTTCTAAACTTTATGGCTCTAACTATAGGAATATCTAAGTAACTAGAGTTTCTTGTTTGCTTATATGGTCATATATAAAATGTTTGTGTGATGAATAGCAAGGGGTTGCTGATACCAGCAAACACAGAAAATGAAAAAGATTCGCAATGTGAAATTCATACAAGGAATGAGTATTTTTTTTATCAATGTTAATTGTTAATTTGTTAGGTTTTGTCAGCGGAAGGTATTGAACCTGCGATTTTTCCCTCTTACCTCACATCTTAACCATTCAATCAATCTTATATTTCCATGAGAAATGTGCATGAGAACTGATGTTAACTTTAAAGGCTGGTCGGCTCGAAAACCGTTTTTGTCGCCAGAGTCAAATTTTTTCTCTTAAAAGATAACTCTTTTCTCGGAAATAATTTAAGAATTGTTGTCAATTTTGATCATGATAAGGTTACATTCTCGCTTGAAAAACTGCCATGGAAGATCATCTGCTAAGAGAACCGCATGCTTTATAATCCAATCCGTTATAAATCATCAAACGGATAAAAAGAAAATAAAGTTGATCAAACGATTTACCAAACAAATTGGCTTTTGGATCTTATTTTCAAAATCAAATTAAACTGAACTTCATAGAATTTTATTTTTATCCTTTTTAGTGCTTGTTTGGTTGGCTGTTTATACAGCTTCAAACATTGTTCATGCGTTCCAATGCAGCAAATGGAGGAGTAATTAATGAATTTGGAAAAAAATATGGATTACATTGAACCTTACATTTTTCCAAACACACCCGTATGCTACCCTTCAAGTAAAACCAAGTAATCATTCCTTATAATTAATGAAAGTAACTAAAAACCAATGTCATTGCATTATTACTCCTCATAAACATAATAAGTTTGATGCCTTGATTAATTTTTCAACCCCTTTCATAATAATTTTTTTTTTATCAAGCATGCATCATATATAAAAGTGTAACATAATAAAGGATTGTTTAATAAACAATATAAATAAATTGTTTAATAACTTTTAGTACACAAGTTGTTAGAGTATCTGAGCTCTAATGGTTATACTCGTGGATGATGATGACTTCAGCTCAAGGGGGAGACTATCAAGACTCACACTTGAGGGGGAGATTGTTAGGTTACAAGTGTGAGGTGAAATCTCATATTAGACAAAAGTGAAAAAGTTAAATACCATATAAGTGAAGAGAAGACCCATATATTTGAGCATCATCACTTAATTAATTGAAGATAGAGATTCAAAATAAAATTTTAATATGAGACTCACAATAATAATAAAAATTTATTAGAGAACCAAAATAAAATTCAGTCATTTATTAAAGACCTTAAACATATTTAAATCTAAATTTTAAGGTAATAGAAGATGATACACTTTTTTTCCTTTTCTTTATTCTAAAAAAATTGTTTTATTTTGCACATATATTTTCCTCGAAGACATCCTAGTTAATTACTTAGATCTTCATATATTCCTATATAAGGCATAACGTTGAGAAATGCTCATCATTTTGCCGATGCCTCTCATTTCTAGAATCTATGATTCTATATCATCATCATCATCTATAACGATAATTTCATCCCTCACCATCATCATCATAGGCTTCCACCACATCTTCACCATCCCAATCATCATCGTTATTATCCGCAATCATTTTTCTCCCCCAAAATGTCTGCAAATGTTTGCAACAATTTAGAAACATAAACATAATACTTATAAAAAGAACACATGACATTCAGGTCAAAAGACAGCAATTACCTTTTTTTTTTAGAGAGAAACAGCAGCAGCAACGTTACCTGTTGCATGAAGCCTCTCCCTCTACACACAATAGTTGATCCTGACAACCCAAAAGTCGTGTGCTGCATTTAAAGCACGGGTACCATTTGGTGATGTAAATAAGAAATTATAACTATACAATTACGTGCTTTTTAATCAATAATTTTGAATACTACTAGAATACACAATTTTCAAAAGATGATCCAACACAATAACTATTTGCACCTAGTGCAAGTATGCATTGACTATCAGTAGTTAGTTAGTTTAGTTCCTGAAAATATGAATCCTTTCTGTGCCTCGTAACTGAAACACTCCCAATCGAAATACAAAGTCCTAAATATAAGTAGACTAAACCAAGTACCAAAAAGCATGAATAGTCCTATTCAAATGGAGAAAGAGTCGGTTAGGCTTTTCCAAGAACGAAAGATAAAAAATTAAAAACAATACACATTTAATCACGCAAACCTTTATGATTCATAAATCCAAGCGGCTAGGATTTTCCCCACGTAGCAAATCCGAAAATTGGACTAAGTTGCATCCTCTTGACACGTTGCATTTCCAAAAATTGGACCAAAACAATTGTTATTGTTATTTATATATAAATGCCTGGATCATCAGTATATGTATCATATCATCAATTAAAACAAAAAGAGCCTAAAATAAAACATGGCACCTCAAATTTCAAGAGGCAGAGTCTCTATTGTTGTTTTGCTAGCCTCTCTTGTCCTCCCACTACTTTTTCCGGAATGTTATTATTCTTCTGTGTTCATTGCAAGTGCAGCAGCCCCAGAATCAGATGTTGATCTGTTAGAATTTCCCTTAAACTTAGAATACTTGGAGGCTGAATTTTTCTTGTTTGGGTCTTTGGGTTATGGATTGGATGTGGTTGCTCCAAATTTAACTGAGGGAGGACCCCCTCCCATTGGTGCCAGATTGGCCAGACTTGACAGCCTTGTCAGGGATATCATCTTGCAGTTTGGTTTCCAGGAAGTTGGACACTTGAGGTTTTGTTCTGTCTCTAGCTACTCTTGTAATTACTTTTAGGCAAAAGTCTTATAATTTATGTTGCACCTAAATGTCTAACTCAATCTTACCAATTCTCTTTATAAGATAAAGATTATCTCTCACTGTTGTACTTTATTCCCACTGTTATATTTTATTTTAATTTGATTAAAGATTATCTCTTATTGTTATACCCGAAATGAAAAATAAAAATAAAAATCGTAAATAAATTCAGAGAATTTTTGTTAACACCTCAGTCTTATAAAAAACCTTATAAACTTTTATAAGATAAAAGTTGTATTTCATTTATATATTTTATTTTAACTCGAGACTCAATAATTTTATAACAGGAACGGTTAAACTCAATTATTTGTTGTAGTTATTCTTTAGTTTTCTGTTGGCCTCTATCATATCAAGGTACTCCAATATTGTTTGAAATAATTTTATTTTTTCTATATTACTATGTGTTGACCTCTATCATTTGGAGGTACTCTAATATTGTTTGAAACAATTTTGTCTTCTTCATATAACATGTTACTTTGTATGGAGAGTCAATACTCTTTAATTTTCTATTGACCTCTATCATGTAAAGGTATTCTAATATTACTTGAAATAATTTTATCTTTTCCATATTACTATATATCAAAAGTTAATAAATTTATGCAGAACTACTCACTCAGTTATTTGTTGTTGTTACTCTTCAATTTTTTGTTGACTTCTATTATGTAAATGTACTCTAATACTTTTTTATTTTGATTTAAGAGTTAATAATTTTATGAGAAACTACTAAACTCAATCACTTGTTGTAGTTACTCTTCAGTTTGACCTCTATCATGAGAAGGTATTATAATACTTTATTTTGACTATATCATTGTGAGATCTCTAAAACCAAAACAAAAAATCACATAGAAGATTTTTCAAGTGTTGGTGTGCACTTTTGCAGGGCCATAAAGAGCACAGTGAGAGGGTTTCCTAGGCCATTGCTGGATCTAAGCACAGCATCTTTTGCCAAAGTAATGAATAGTGCATTTGGGCGACCTCTGGTTCCTCCCTTTGATCCCTATGCTAATTCGATCAACTATCTGCTTGCATCTTATGTGATTCCCTATGTTGGCCTCACTGGTTATGTTGGTGCTAATCCACTGTTGCAAAATGCTACTTCCAAGAGGGTAAAACTTTAAATTCAACACAACTAACTAATCCATTAATTCCTCTATGATAAATTTAGGCTCGTTTCACACTCATGAAATAAATTAGTCTAGACGTAAATCACTTTCTGATTTTGACGTACAGTACTAATGTATTATTATTTCGTGTCTGATACAAATTTTAACGAAAACAAAACTAACCTACCACCGCACGTGTTTTAAGCCATGAGTAAGGTTACCCCCACCAAAAAATAAATTAAAATAATTTTTATAATTTCCTTTTTCTTTCTATCTTTTTGTTTTGTTGGTCAATTAATCACTAGTTTTGTTTCACACATCTCCCTTATTTGTTTGTATATATCTATCTCCCTTATTTGTTTGTATATATCTCTCTCCTTGTTATATAAAAGATGTCGTGAGAACTGTTATAACATCACAGTTACTCTTGGATTAATAGAAAGAAAGAAAATCCATCACCAATTAGCAATCATGTTTGACAACATGATATATATGAATTTGATCGATCTGAGTAATATAAGAAAATTAACAATTTATATTACTTGTATTTACATGCATGACAAATGAGATTAATAATTAAATTTTTCATCAATTACTAAAATTATTTGCTTTAGCTTACATGAGAAAAGGTGAATCCATATTTCACATTTATATTTAGTATACATGTCTTTCAAACTTTTAAATCATATAAAATTAATATTTTTTAAGTTATTCAATAAAATAAATTACTTCTCTTAATTTCATTTTCACTCTTCCATGTCACACAATGACAATGTGCACATGTTGCGCATGCATGAACAGCTTGTTGCAGGGCTTCTGGGAGTAGAGTCCGGGCAAGATGCAGTTATTCGAGCATTATTGTATGAATATCGAACGTTATCGGTACAACCATACAATGTGACTGTGGCAGAGTTCACAAATCGCATATCAATGCTTAGGAACAACCTAGGAGGTTCAGGTTTGAAAGATGAGGGTCTTGTGGTGCCTAGAGAGCAAGGTGCTGAGGGTAGAGTCACCGGCAACATTCTTGTTGGCGACAAAGATTCACTGTCATATCCCAGGACTCCAAGGGAAATATTAAGGATAATATATGGAGGAGGTGATGAACATGTTCCCGGTGGCTTCTATCCCAAAGGAGCAAGTGGTAGAATAGCTAAATATTACTTGAAAACTACCTAAAGTTAGAGCATTTGTTTCTTGAAATTGTTTGCCTACCCTATCACTGTAAAATATCATAATAAGAATGCATATTGCTTGATAATATGGCTACAATTTATAAATAATTTATCAAAAATCGAGTCTTTGTTAATATATATTTCTAAAAGGAATGTAATAGTTTTATTGACAACTTTGATCAGTGCCGATCAATATTATATTATGTGTTAAGGTACTATTCGAGGGGAAGAATTATCCAGGAGATTCCGTCACATAAGATAACTTGACATACTTTAATCCAAAACATTAAGGTTGACGTTTATGAGTCTTATCCTCACTTATAGTACTTAATTTTTACATTTTTATAGGATGTGGGACTTCACTTCACACTTCTAACCCAACATCTATAAAATGATACATCATCACTTAACAAACTTAAAATAAAAATTTCAATAATCAAAAACTCAATAGGAAAAAATTTATATATCTAAGCCTACAATTTATTTAAATGACATCAAATACTAAATTTATCTAAACATTACATTCCAGCCCATACATTTATCAACTTAGTAATATGATATTTAAACTAATTTACACTTCTTTATATTTTTTTAAAATCTACATTTTTTCTTTGAACTTTGTCTATCTGGCATAAAACTCTAATTTTTCTCCAATATTAATATGACAGAAATCTACACTTTACTTAATATGCCTCGTTTGCAGTCTTTTTTTTCTTCTTAATTCAAAAATCACATCGTGAAGATTCTGATTATAAATGACCCAAGTAATTCTAGCTAGAAGAGCCTTTGCCTATATAGGCTACAACAAATTCTCCTATTTCTTTCCCGATGGGCATGCTCAAATACGTATCAAAGGATCCTGATTCTGAAAAAAATGTATGCATCTACATTGAATAAAATCAGTGTCAAGCAGTGGCAGATCCAAAAAAAAATTCCGGTGGGGGAAAAAATTAATTTATGTTTTCACAAAAGTAAAACAATGAGATTTTACAAAATACATATGTCATAAGAAATTTAAAATATTTATATTCTACTAATTATATTTGTCCTTTATATATTTTTATATTTTGAAAATATTCTATGATTTTTTTATTATTAATACTATAAAAAATATCTCTCTTATATACTAATCAAATAATTATTTAACTATCAATCTTTCTTACAAAATTCATAACAAAAAACATATCTTTCAACTATTGTAATTGTCATATGCAAAATCAAAGTTAACTTCACAAATAAATATATCATTAGATACATAATATGTTTTTTAGTTTTTACTAACATTTGAGAAAGATCACTAGTTCTATTTAACATAAAAAATTGATCATCAAATAAAAAATTTGTGACAAAAATTTCAATTTGACTTTCAAGCACCATGAGTTTCATAAAAGTAGATTCAGATGAATAAAATTTAATCAAACAAATTAATTTTTTCTTATCAAATACAAAAAAAAATGAATCTCTTAAATTTTAAGCTTGTTATACAAAATAAAGTTCACCTCCATAAATCTATTATTTAACTCTTGAAGTTGTCTATCAATTCCTTGATAAAGTAATTCAACTTGAAAATAATAGACATTTAAAACTTTTTTAACTTTAGGCTTTGATCATCTTATTATTATGCATCATCCATAATGCCAATATCTGGCTTTACACAAAACAATGAGCTAGCATGCAGTTTTCATTTTATTGAATGTCATGTTTTTTTGGGTTTTGGCAATTGGCCGTAGTTGTTGCTTCGGGGAAAGGGGGACATCAAATTTTGCATAGGGTCAAAATATTCTTTTTCCATATATTAACAAGTAAAAAAAAATTATGGGGGAATTGCCCCCACAAGACATAGAGTGCATCCGCCATTGGTGCCAATAATGAGTGTCTGGGCTCCTAAGTATCAAAATAAATATATTATATTATTAAATGTATTCTATTATAAAATTTAATGAATTAATTGTCACTTCAAATCATAATAATAATCATTGAGTAAGAAAAAAAGTATAAAAATAAATGTTATTTTAATTTTTTAACGTAAAATTAGTTATTTTTTTACTTATATCTCTTGTAATATTAATGATGAATAAAAAAATGTTTAGCTTGATTCTTAATAAAATTCACTTTGATCTTTTAAAAAAAATATAAGATTAATTTTTTTAAAATTTTTATTATTTTTCATCCATTTATTAATATTTTGTTCTATTCTACAATTATAATGGAATGAAGGGAGTACATATTTAAAAACATTAAAAATGATATTTTTATTATTGTTGTTAAGGGAATTAGTGATAAAACATATTTAATGCTGGTTAAAATATACAATTTTAAATATATATTAATAAACTAATAAATATATAAATGTATATCCTTAATGATTGACTACATAATATATTTAATGCTATTGGAAAGTCAATTTTACTTACAATGAATTAATTACAATATTTCCCCAATATAATGTATTTATTAAATTTAATAAATGTCTGATATGAGTCAATTTTACTAATAAACACTAATTATAATATTTAATTAGAATGACTAACCAAACACAGTAAGTAACTAGTATTTCCCCAACATAGCAAATCCAAAAATTAAATGGCATTATCTTGCTGGTGGCATTTCCTTGTATTGCTGCAAGAACCAAAAGGATTGTTATATATAAATGCATACATGGGTGACATTATGCATCATATCATCACTTGGAAGAAAAAAGAGAGGCAAAAGTAAAAGATGGCACCTTACATTTCTAGAGATAGAGCCTCTATTTTTGTTTTACTTGCCTCACTAGTCCTTCCCTTTATTCTCCTGGACTATTCTTCTTCTGTGTTGTTTGCAAGTGCAAAATCCCCAAAATCCAAGGATGCTGATTTGTTAGAATTTGCTCTCAATTTGGAATACTTAGAGGCTGAGTTTTTCTTGTTTGGGGCTTTGGGGCATGGATTAGATGTAGTTGCTCCAAACCTAACTGGGGGAGGACCCCTTCCCATTGGTGCCAAAAAGGTTGAACTTGACGATCTTACCAATGATGTCATCTTGCAGTTTGCTTTTCAGGAAGTTGGACACTTAAGGTTTTGTTCTGTCTCTGCTCTTTGCATTTACAATTACTCTTAGGAGGATAAAAAATTGAGAACATTAGTATCTCAATGGTTGTATCCTAACTAATTGCAGGGCTATAAAGAGCAAAGTGACAGGGTTCCCTAGGCCATTGTTGGATCTAAGCTCAAAATCTTTTGCCAAACTAATGGACAATGCATTTGGGAAACCTCTGGTTCCTCCCTTTGATCCCTATGCTAATTCCCTCAACTTTATAATTGCATCTTATGTGATTCCCTATGTTGGCCTCACTGGTTATGTTGGTGCCAATCGACTACTGGAAAGTGCTACTTCTAGGGAGGTAAAACTCCAAAATCAACTCATCTAATATATTCCTGTATATAATCTTGGCTCATTATCTGGGGATAAAAATCTAGATGCATCACTTTCTTGTCACCCACATATTTTAATCATTTTTGAAATGTACAATTTCGTGACAAAAAATTTCAATTAAAAAATTATGATATTTTTTTTGAATAATAGTATTTGTCCCCTAAATTTAATTATTTTACAAATACACACCTAATATATTTGTTCCATGTATCCTAATTCATCGTTAAATTTTACTCTCTTCACTAATCCGTCTTTGTTTCCATGGGATACACTTAATCTTTATGTCAAAAGTATATTATAATAATTATTTATTAAACTATATGATTAGG